>NC_058081.1:263739556-264045172 GCF_014858855.1 Bufo gargarizans | reverse complement strand
CCCGAACATTTCCGGGATGTTCGGCCGAACTTCTCGAACCCGAACATCCAGGTGTTCGCTCAACTCTACTTTTAATTCTAAAATAACTGATCTGTATTGGCCATCTTTCAAGTATTAAGAAACAATAAGCCACAAAATAAATAGTGATGAGTGGCAGGGGCAATATTTGAATTCCCGATATTTTGCGAATATTTTGTAGCATATTCGTCATATATTATTTTCTTGATTACAAAAATCAGCAATGTAATATTCGCATAATGCTGTGCCATACAGGAGTGTGGTTACTTTTGCTACACTTTTCAAGCTGCTAGACGTTTCCTGAGACTGGAGAAAATGTCTTTATATGCAGATAGAGTGCTCCAATATATTTGCGACTGTGCTAATCGGCACTAATGATGCAAATATTTTGGCGCAATACGTGAAACTTCACATTTTAGCAGGTCTGACTACATATTATACATATTACTGATTGGTGCACTATGTATTGTTGTGACATCACAGCACTATGTCTGTAGCATGTATGTATGGACAGCAGAACCTCTCACACTACCTAACACCCTGCACTGCAACAGCTACGCTATATCAGAATATAACCTACACTGACTATCTCCCACTAACTCTCTGTATTATATATATAATATATCTAACTATCTATCTAATGTAATTAGTGGAAAACACATAGCACAGCAATGACATTGCTGTCTCTCTCAGAACTCCATAAAACTGTAGAAAATGGCTGCTGGGGAGGTTCTTATATAGTAAGTAGAGTTGAGCGAACACCTGGATGTTCGGGTTCGAGAAGTTCGGCCGAACATCCCGGAAATGTTCGGGTTCGGGATCCGAACCCGATCCGAACTTCGTCCCGAACCCGAACCCCATTGAAGTCAATGGGGACCCGAACTTTTCGGCACTAAAAAGGCTGTAAAACAGCCCAGGAAAGAGCTAGAGGGCTGCAAAAGGCAGCAACATGTAGGTAAATCCCCTGCAAACAAATGTGGATAGGGAAATGAATTAAAATAAAAATTAAATAAATAAAAATTAACCAAAATCAATTGGAGAGAGGTTCCATAGCAGAGAATCTGGCTTCCCGTCACCCACCACTGGAACAGTCCATTCTCAGATATTTAGGCCCCGGCACCCAGGCAGAGGAGAGAGGTCCCGTAACAGAGAATCTGTCTTCATGTCAGCAGAGAATTAGTCTGCATGTCATAGCAGAGAATGAGGCTTCACGTCAGCCACCACTGCAACAGTCCATTGGCATATATTTAGGCCCAGCACCCAGGCAGAGGAGGGAGGTCCCGTAACAGAGAATCTGTCTTCATGTCAGCAGAGAATTAGTCTGCATGTCATAGCAGAGAATGAGGCTTCACGTCAGCCACCACTGCAACAGTCCATTGGCATATATTTAGGCCCAGCACACACACAGGCAGAGGAGAGAGGTCCCGTAACAGAGAATCTGGCTTCATGTCAGCAGAGAATCAGTCTGCATGTCATAGCAGAGAATGAGGCTTCACGTCAGCCACCACTGCAACAGTCCATTGGCATATATTTAGGCCCAGCACACACACAGGCAGAGGAGAGAGGTCCCGTAACAGAGAATCTGGCTTCATGTCAGCAGAGAATCAGTCTGCATGTCATAGCAGAGAATGAGGCTTCACGTCAGCCACCACTGCAACAGTCCATTGGCATATATTTAGGCCCAGCACCCAGGCAGAGGAGGGAGGTCCCGTAACAGAGAATCTGTCTTCATGTCAGCAGAGAATTAGTCTGCATGTCATAGCAGAGAATGAGGCTTCACGTCACCCACCACTGCAACAGTCCATTGGCATATATTTAGGCCTAGCACACAGGCAGAGCAGAGAGGTCCCGTAACAGACAATCTGGCTTCATGACAGCAGAGAATCAGTCTGCATGTCATAGCAGAGAATGAGGCTTCACGTCACCCACCACTGCAACAGTCCATTGGCATATATTTAGGCCTAGCACACAGGCAGAGCAGAGAGGTCCCGTAACAGACAATCTGGCTTCATGTCAGCAGAGAATCAGTCTGCATGTCATAGCAGAGAATGAGGCTTCACGTCACCCACCACTGCAACAGTCCATTGGCATATATTTAGGCCTAGCACACAGGCAGAGCAGAGAGGTCCCGTAACAGACAATCTGGCTTCATGACAGCAGAGAATCAGTCTGCATGTCATAGCAGAGAATGAGGCTTCACGTCACCCACCACTGCAACAGTCCATTGGCATATATTTAGGCCTAGCACACAGGCAGAGCAGAGAGGTCCCGTAACAGACAATCTGGCTTCATGTCAGCAGAGAATCAGTCTGCATGTCATAGCAGAGAATGAGGCTTCACGTCACCCACCACTGCAACAGTCCATTGGCATATATTTAGGCCTAGCACACAGGCAGAGCAGAGAGGTCCCGTAACAGACGATCTGGCTTCATGTCAGCAGAGAATCAGTCTGCATGTCATAGCAGAGAATCAGGCTTCACGTCAGCCACCACTGCAACAGTCCATGGTCATAAATTTAGGCCCAGCACCCAGGCAGAGGAGAGAGGTCCCGTAACAGACAATCTGGCTTCATGTCAGCAGAGAATTAGTCTGCATGTCATAGCAGAGAATCAGGCTTCATGTCAGCCACCACTGCAACAGTCCATTGGCATATATTTAGGCCTAGCACACAGGCAGAGGAGAGGTTCATTCAACTTTGGGTAGCATCGCAATATAATGGTAAAATGAAAATAAAAATAGGATTGAATGAGGAAGTGCCCTGGAGTCCAATAATATATGGTTATGGGGAGGTAGTTAATGTCTAATCTGGACAAGGGACGGACAGGTCCTGTGGGATCCATGCCTGGTTCATTTTTATGAACGTCAGCTTGTCCACATTGGCTGTAGACAGGCGGCTGCGTTTGTCTGTAATGACGCCCCCTGCCGTGCTGAATACACGTTCAGACAAAACGCTGGCTGCCGGGCAGGCCAGCACCTCCAAGGCATAAAAGGCTAGCTCTGGCCACGTGGACAATTTAGAGACCCAGAAGTTGAATGGGGCCGAACCATCAGTCAGTACGTGGAGGGGTGTGCACACGTACTGTTCCACCATGTTAGTGAAATGTTGCCTCCTGCTAACACGTTGCGTATCAGGTGGTGGTGCAGTTAGCTGTGGCGTGTTGACAAAAGTTTTCCACATCTCTGCCATGCTAACCCTGCCCTCAGAGGAGCTGGCCGTGACACAGCTGCCTTGGCGACCTCTTGCTCCTCCTCTGCCTTGGCCTTGGGCTTCCACTTGTTCCCCTGTGACATTTGGGAATGCTCTCAGTAGCGCGTCTACCAACGTGCGCTTGTACTCGCGCATCTTCCTATCACGCTCCAGTGCAGGAAGTAAGGTGGGCACATTGTCTTTGTAGCGTGGATCCAGCAGGGTGGCAACCCAGTAGTCCGCACAGGTTAAAATGTGGGCAACTCTGCTGTCGTTGCGCAGGCACTGCAGCATGTAGTCGCTCATGTGTGCCAGGCTGCCCAGGGGTAAGGACAAGCTGTCCTCTGTGGGAGGCGTATCGTCATCGTCCTGCCTTTCCCCCCAGCCACGCACCAGTGATGGACCCGAGCTGCGTTGGGTGCCACCCCGCTGTGACCATGCTTCATCCTCATCCTCCTCCACCTCCTCCTCATCCTCGTCCTCCTCGTCCTCCAGTAGTGGGCCCTGGCTGGCCACATTTGTACCTGGCCTCTGCTGTTGCAAAAAACCTCCCTCTGAGTCACTTCGAAGAGACTGGCCTGAAAGTGCTAAAAATGACCCCTCTTCCTCATCCTCCTCCTCCTCCTCCTGGGCCACCTCCTGTTCCATCATCGCCCTAAGTGTTTTCTCAAGGAGACATAGAAGTGGTATTGTAACGCTGATAACGGTGTCATCGCCACTGGCCATGTTGGTGGAGTACTCGAAACAGCGCAACAGGGCACACAGGTCTCGCATGGAGGCCCAGTCATTGGTGGTGAAGTGGTGCTGTTCTGTAGTGCGACTGACCCGTGCGTGCTGCAGCTGAAACTCCACTATGGCCTGCTGCTGCTCGCACAGTCTGTCCAGCATGTGCAAGGTGGAGTTCCACCTGGTGGGCACGTCGCATATGAGGCGGTGAGCGGGAAGGCCGAAGTTACGCTGTAGCGCAGACAGGCGAGCAGCGGCAGGATGTGAACGCCGGAAGCGCGAACAGACGGCCCGCACTTTATGCAGCAGCTCTGACATGTCGGGGTAGTTGTGAATGAACTTCTGCACCACCAAATTCAGCACATGCGCCAAGCAAGGGATGTGCGTCAAATTGGCTAGTCCCAGAGCTGCAACGAGATTTCGCCCATTATCACACACCACCAGGCCGGGCTTGAGGCTCACCGGCAGCAACCACTCGTCGGTCTGTTGTTCAATACCCCGCCACAACTCCTGTGCGGTGTGGGGCCTGTCCCCCAAACATATGAGTTTCAGAATGGCCTGCTGACGTTTACCCCGGGCTGTGCTGAAGTTGGTGGTGAAGGTGTGTGGCTGACTGGATGAGCAGGTGGAAGAAGAGGAGGAGGAAGCCGAGAAGGAGGAGGTGGCAACAGGAGGCAAAGAATGTTGCCCTGCGATCCTTGGCGGCGGCAGGACGTGCGCCAAACAGCTCTCCGCCTGGGGCCCAGCTGCCACTACATTTACCCAGTGTGCAGTTAGGGAGATATAGCGTCCCTGGCCGTGCTTACTGGTCCACGTATCTGTGGTTAGGTGGACCTTGCTACAGATGGCGTTGCGCAGTGCACACTTGATTTTATCGGATACTTGGTTGTGCAGGGAAGGCACGGCTCTCTTGGAGAAGTAGTGCCGGCTGGGAACAACATACTGTGGGACAGCAAGCGACATGAGCTGTTTGAAGCTGTCTGTGTCCACCAGCCTAAATGACAGCATTTCATAGGCCAGTAGTTTAGAAATGCTGGCATTCAGGGCCAGGGATCGAGGGTGGCTAGGTGGGAATTTACGCTTTCTATCAAATGTTTGTGAGATGGAGAGCTGAACGCTGGCGTGTGACATGGTTGAGACGCTTGGTGACGGAGGTGGTGGTGGTGGTGTTGGTGGTACATCCCCTGTTTGCTGGGCGGCAGGTGCCAACGTTCCTCCAGAGGCGGAGGAAGAGGCCGAGGCGGCAGCAGCAGAATAGGCCGAGGCGGCAGCAGCAGAAGAGGTAGCAGGGGGAGCCTGAGTGACTTCCTTGGTTTTAAGGTGTTTACTCCACTGCAGTTCATGCTTTGCATGCAGGTGCCTGGTCATGCAGGTTGTGCTCAGGTTCAGAACGTTAATGCCTCGCTTCAGGCTCTGATGGCACAGCGTGCAAACCACTCGGGTCTTGTCGTCAGCACATTGTTTGAAGAAGTGCCATGCCAGGGAACTCCTTGAAGCTGCCTTTGGGGTGCTCGGTCCCAGATGGCGGCGGTCAGTAGCAGGCGGAGTCTCTTGGCGGCGGGTGTTCTGCTTTTGCCCACTGCTCCCTCTTTTGCTACGCTGTTGGCTCGGTCTCACCACTGCCTCTTCCTCCGAACTGTGAAAGTCAGTGGCACGACCTTCATTCCATGTGGGGTCTAGGACCTCATCGTCCCCTGCATCGTCTTCCACCCAGTCTTGATCCCTGACCTCCTGTTCAGTCTGCACACTGCAGAAAGACGCAGCAGTTGGCACCTGTGTTTCGTCATCATCAGAGACATGCTGAGGTGGTATTCCCATGTCCTCATCATCAGGAAACATAAGTGGTTGTGCGTCAGTGCATTCTATGTCTTTCACCGCTGGGGAAGGGCTAGGTGGATGCCCTTGGGAAACCCTGCCAGCGGAGTCTTCAAACAGCATAAGAGACTGCTGCATAACTTGAGGCTGAGACAGTTTCCCTGGTATGCATGGGGGTGATGTGACAGACTGATGGGGTTGGTTTTCAGGCGCCATCTGTGCGCTTTCTGCAGAAGACTGGGTGGGAGATAATGTGAACGTGCTGGATCCACTGTCGGCCACCCAATTGACTAATGCCTGTACCTGCTCAGGCCTTACCATCCTTAGAACGGCATTGGGCCCCACCATATATCGCTGTAAATTCTGGCGGCTACTGGGACCTGAGGTAGTTGGTACACTAGGACGTGTGGATGTGGCAGAACGGCCACGTCCTCTCCCAGCACCAGAGGGTCCACTAACACCACCACGACCATGTCCACGTCCGCGTCCCTTACTAGATGTTTTTCTCATTGTTATGGTTCACCACAACAACAAATATATTATTTGGCCCAATGTATTGTATTCAAATTCAGCGGGATATAAATTTGAGGCCTAGTATTTAGGCGCTGGGTGACCGGTATGGATTTAGTGACAGAATTAGACTTGGAAATGCACAGAAGCGTGTGTGTGAAGTTATTCTGAATGACCCTATGTGCACCTTCAATATTATATACCCTTTTAGGGATAGATTTCAAATAGCTCTGATATAGCAGAAACCACTAAATTATGAAATTGCTAAATTGGGAATTGTACTTCAACCCAGAACAAAAAATGTGCTTTGACGGACACTAAATATCTTGCCCAGCAACAACAGTACAGCGGTGGGTAACGAGAGATTTAGAGGGATTTAAATTTGAGGCCTAGTATTTAGGCGCTGGGTCACCGGTATGGATTTAGTGACAGAATTAGACTTGGAAATGCACAGAAGCGTGTGTGTGAAGTTATTCTGAATGACCCTATGTGCACCTTCAATATTATATACCCTTTTAGGGATAGATTTCAAATAGCTCTGATATAGCAGAAACCACTAAATTATGAAATTGCTAAATTGGGAATTGTACTTCAACCCAGAACAAAAAATGTGCTTTGACGGACACTAAATATCTTGCCCAGCAACAACAGTACAGCGGTGGGTAACGAGAGATTTAGAGGGATTTAAATTTGAGGCCTAGTATTTAGGCGCTGGGTCACCGGTATGGATTTAGTGACAGAATTAGACTTGGAAATGCACAGAAGCGTGTGTGTGAAGTTATTCTGAATGACCCTATGTGCACCTTCAATATTATATACCCTTTTAGGGATAGATTTCAAATAGCTCTGATATAGCAGAAACCACTAAATTATGAAATTGCTAAATTGGGAATTGTACTTCAACCCAGAACAAAAAATGTGCTTTGACGGACACTAAATATCTTGCCCAGCAACAACAGTACAGCGGTGGGTAACGAGAGATTTAGAGGGATTTAAATTTGAGGCCTAGTATTTAGGCGCTGGGTCACCGGTATGGATTTAGTGACAGAATTAGACTTGGAAATGCACAGAAGCGTGTGTGTGAAGTTATTCTGAATGACCCTATGTGCACCTTGAATATTATATACCCTTTTAGGGATAGATTTCAAATAGCTCTGATATAGCAGAAACCACTAAATTATGAAATTGCTAAATTGGGAATTGTACTTCAACCCAGAACAAAAAATGTGCTTTGACGGACACTAAATATCTTGCCCAGCAACAACAGTACAGTGGTGGGTAACGAGAGATTTAGAGGGATTTAAATTTGAGGCCTAGTATTTAGGCGCTGGGTCACCGGTATGGATTTAGTGACAGAATTAGACTTGGAAATGCACAGAAGCGTGTGTGTGAAGTTATTCTGAATGACCCTATGTGCACCTTCAATATTATATACCCTTTTAGGGATAGATTTCAAATAGCTCTGATATAGCAGAAACCACTAAATTATGAAATTGCTAAATTGGGAATTGTACTTCAACCCAGAACAAAAAATGTGCTTTGACGGACACTAAATATCTTGCCCAGCAACAACAGTACACCGGTGGGTAACGAGAGATTTAGAGGGAATTAAATTTGAGGCCTAGTATTTAGGCGCTGGGTCACCGGTATGGATTTAGTGACAGAATTAGACTTGGAAATACACAGTAGCGGGTGTGTGTGAAGTTATTCTGAATGACCCTATGTGCACCTTCAATATTATATACCCTTTTAGGGATAGATTTCAAATAGCTCTGATATAGCAGAAACCACTAAATTATGAAATTGCTAAATTGGGAATTGTACTTCAACCCAGAACAAAAAATGTGCTTTGACGGACACTAAATATCTTGCCCAGCAACAACAGTACAGCGGTGGGTAACGAGAGATTTAGAGGGAATTAAATTTGAGGCCTAGTATTTAGGCGCTGGGTCACCGGTATGGATTTAGTGACAGAATTAGACTTGGAAATGCACAGAAGCGTGTGTGTGAAGTTATTCTGAATGACCCTATGTGCACCTTCAATATTATATACCCTTTTGGGATAGATTTCAAATAGCTCTGATATAGCAGGAACCACTAAATTATGAAATTGCTAAATTGGGAATTGTACTTCAACCCAGAACAAAAAATGTGCTTTGACGGACACTAAATATCTTGCCCAGCAACAACAGTACAGCGGTGGGTAACGAGAGATTTAGAGGGATTTAAATTTGAGGCCTAGTATTTAGGCGCTGGGTCACCGGTATGGATTTAGTGACAGAATTAGACTTGGAAATGCACAGAAGCGTGTGTGTGAAGTTATTCTGAATGACCCTATGTGCACCTTCAATATTATATACCCTTTTAGGGATAGATTTCAAATAGCTCTGATATAGCAGAAACCACTAAATTATGAAATTGCTAAATTGGGAATTGTACTTCAACCCAGAACAAAAAATGTGCTTTGACGGACACTAAATATCTTGCCCAGCAACAACAGTACAGCGGTGGGTAACGAGAGATTTAGAGGGATTTAAATTTGAGGCCTAGTATTTAGGCGCTGGGTCACCGGTATGGATTTAGTGACAGAATTAGACTTGGAAATGCACAGAAGCGTGTGTGTGAAGTTATTCTGAATGACCCTATGTGCACCTTCAATATTATATACCCTTTTAGGGATAGATTTCAAATAGCTCTGATATAGCAGAAACCACTAAATTATGAAATTGCTAAATTGGGAATTGTACTTCAACCCAGAACAAAAAATGTGCTTTGACGGACACTAAATATCTTGCCCAGCAACAACAGTACAGTGGTGGGTAACGAGAGATTTAGAGGGATTTAAATTTGAGGCCTAGTATTTAGGCGCTGGGTCACCGGTATGGATTTAGTGACAGAATTAGACTTGGAAATGCACAGAAGCGTGTGTGTGAAGTTATTCTGAATGACCCTATGTGCACCTTCAATATTATATACCCTTTTAGGGATAGATTTCAAATAGCTCTGATATAGCAGAAACCACTAAATTATGAAATTGCTAAATTGGGAATTGTACTTCAACCCAGAACAAAAAATGTGCTTTGACGGACACTAAATATCTTGCCCAGCAACAACAGTACACCGGTGGGTAACGAGAGATTTAGAGGGAATTAAATTTGAGGCCTAGTATTTAGGCGCTGGGTCACCGGTATGGATTTAGTGACAGAATTAGACTTGGAAATACACAGTAGCGGGTGTGTGTGAAGTTATTCTGAATGACCCTATGTGCACCTTCAATATTATATACCCTTTTAGGGATAGATTTCAAATAGCTCTGATATAGCAGAAACCACTAAATTATGAAATTGCTAAATTGGGAATTGTACTTCAACCCAGAACAAAAAATGTGCTTTGACGGACACTAAATATCTTGCCCAGCAACAACAGTACAGCGGTGGGTAACGAGAGATTTAGAGGGAATTAAATTTGAGGCCTAGTATTTAGGCGCTGGGTCACCGGTATGGATTTAGTGACAGAATTAGACTTGGAAATGCACAGAAGCGTGTGTGTGAAGTTATTCTGAATGACCCTATGTGCACCTTCAATATTATATACCCTTTTTGGGATAGATTTCAAATAGCTCTGATATAGCAGGAACCACTAAATTATGAAATTGCTAAATTGGGAATTGTACTTCAACCCAGAACAAAAAATGTGCTTTGACGGGCACTAAATAACTTTCCCAGCTACAACAGGACAACGGTAACGAGAGATTTAGAGGGATTTAAATTTGAGGCCTAGTATTTAGGCGCTGGGTGACAGGTATGGGTTTAGTGACAGAATTAGACTTGGAAATACACAGTAGCGGGTGTGTGTGAAGTTATTCTGAATGACCCTATGTGCACCTTCAATATTATATACCCTTTTTGGGATAGATTTCAAATAGCTCTGATATAGCAGAAACCACTAAATTATGAAATTGCTAAATTGGGAATTGTACTTCAACCCAGAACAAAAAATGTGCTTTGACGGACACTAAATATCTTGCCCAGCAACAACAGTACAGCGGTGGGTAACGAGAGATTTAGAGGGAATTAAATTTGAGGCCTAGTATTTAGGCGCTGGGTCACCGGTATGGATTTAGTGACAGAATTAGACTTGGAAATACACAGTAGCGGGTGTGTGTGAAGTTACTCTGAATGACCCTATGTGCACCTTCAATATTATATACCCTTTTTGGGATAGATTTCAAAGAGCTCTGATATAGCAGGAACCACTAAATTATGAAATTGCTAAATTGGGAATTGTATTTCAACCCAGAACAAGAAATGTGCTTGAACGGACACTAAATAACTCGCCCAGCTACAGCACTAGGGACAGATTTAGCTGGATATAAATTTGAGGCCTAGTATTTAGGCGCTGGGTGACCGGTATGGATTTAGTGACAGAATTAGACTGGGATATGGCCAAAAAATGAACAGACTATTGCTGGTTAAATGCACTTGGTGTGACAGCTTCACCCTGATGTAGGCTTTAGCCAAAAAACAACCACACCATTGAGGGTTAAATGCACTTGGTGACAGGCGCAGCTTGCCCCTGATTTTGTATATGGCCAAAAAATGAACAGACTATTGCTGGTTAAATGCACTTGGTGTGACAGCTTCACCCTGATGTAGGCTTTAGCCAAAAAACAACCACACCATTGAGGGTTAAATGCACTTGGTGACAGGCCAGCTTGCCCCTGATTTTGTATATGGCCAAAAAATGAACAGACTATTGCTGGTTAAATGCACTTGGTGTGACAGCTTCACCCTGATGTAGGCTTTAGCCAAAAAACAACCACACCATTGAGGGTTAAATGCACTTGGTGACAGGCGCAGCTTGCCCCTGATTTTGTATATGGCCAAAAAATGAACAGACTATTGCTGGTTAAATGCACTTGGTGTGACAGCTTCACCCTGATGTAGGCTTTAGCCAAAAAACAACCACACCATTGAGGGTTAAATGCACTTGGTCGCAGCTTGTGCTGGCGCACCACAAGACACAAAATGGCCGCCGATCACCCCAGAAAAATGAGACTGACAAACGGTCTGTGCAGCCTAAAAACAGTGAGCAATTGAGGATCAGCAGCTCAATGATCCACAGCTGCAGATCGATCAGTTAATCAAGTCCTTTGGAGGAGTTAATCTGCCTAATCTCGCCCTACTGTCGCAGCCGCAACCTCTCCCTACGCTAATCAGAGCAGAGTGACGGGCGGCGCTATGTGACTCCAGCTTAAATAGAGGCTGGGTCACATGGTGCTCTGGCCAATCACAGCCATGCCAATAGTAGGCATGGCTGTGATGGCCTCTTGGGGCAAGTAGTATGACGCTTGTTGATTGGCTGCTTTGCAGCCTTTCAAAAAGCGCCAAGAAAGCGTCACAAAAGCGCGAAGAAAGCGACGAACACCGAACCCGAACCCGGACTTTTACGAAAATGTCCGGGTTCGGGTCCGTGTCACGGACACCCGAAAATTCGGTACGAACCCGAACTATACAGTTCGAGTTCGCTCATCCCTAATAGTAAGGGGTAGGCAACTTTCCAATTGGTTGCTAGGGATGTTGCTAGAATATTCAAAAATATGAATATATATCACTATATTCTAAATATAGTGATAAAGACTTGTAAAGTCGAAAAGTCGCAATGTATGTTGCTTGTTGAATAAACACTGGACTTTCTATACCTGAAGAGTGCTGCAGATTTCTTTATTATCCTGCAACTTCAATTGACCCTGATCCTGGATCTCCATTTGCGAGCACAAACCCAGAATTGGACCTGCTATCAAAAACCTGGATTACTGGCATGATTTCTACCCCAGTCTTGGGCCTGTAGTGCTTCTTATCTTCTACTATATATGATATTTATAGTTTTATATTGTAACACCTGTAGGTAGAGACAGATTAGAGCAATGAACCCTAACCTATAACCCAGCCTGCTTTCTGTGCCTACTTGCAGTATAAGCCCTACTTGGCAGAACTGCAACCGGGCAATGGTTCCTACTCTAAATAAGTGCAGAGACAGATAAACATCAACATACAACAAACACAAAATCAGATTCGTATGGCAGTGGGTCAGAACCAGATGGGCTACGCAGAACTAAACACGACAGACAGAGTGGTCAGAAGACAAACTGGGGTAAGAAGAACAGAGGAATCGGTACACAAATGCAGGAACAGGGAACAAGGAACCTAGCTAATGAGCCAAACAAGACTGGTGTATGGCCAGGAAGGGATTTAAATAGAGCACCAAGTCCCTGGATCAGAACCTCATAGGTCCATTACTTGGCACTTCATCAGTCAGAAACACTAGTACACAGGAATAGAGCAGCTGAGCTAATCTCCCCTACCATACACCTGCTGCAGGGAGAAACAGACAATTGCATCCTGTTACTAAGGATGCAGTCACATCACTAGGGGGCGTTGCTCAGCTGCAAGTCTCTCCCGATGCAGCCCTGCAAAGGCTGAGAATTGTGCTGCTGGAGCCAGGTAAGTTTATGACATATATTTTATATTACTGTACAAGTTAGCACATTTTAGATAAATGTCTATCCATATTTTAAAAGGGAATAGCCATAGCTAACATGTAACTGATGATTAATCTATAGGTTCTTTTTTACAGTTTATCATTTACAGTGCCTTTTTAGCTGATTAATGCCCCTGTGAGTGTTTTGTATTGTCAAATGATTTATTACTCTTTCAGCAATTTCCTTATTTTGTGTAATTCCCATCAGAATAACTGATGTAGGGTTGGTGATGCTAACTTTGTTTTGACTCAACACTGCTAATACAATTTTCTTTTTTGTTTGTTTTCTGCATAAAATCAATCTTTGGAGCAAGAGAAGAGATCAGTATACCCAGCAATTGCTATGCCTAACTGATAAATATGTTTGAAAATGAATATGTTGCACTAAATTAAAGTCAAGTTTTAATAGTTATATAATTACAAAAGATTACATTAACTTAGAAATAAATTATTTTAATGGGAATGAAATTTGCTTTCCTTTGTTGGTGTTTTTAGCTTCAGGTAATATAATTATTTAGGTAAGTGAATCTTGCCCCTTTATATAGCTCATGAAATGTAATTAAAGTAGAGGATGTTATTTATTAAGGCAACTTTTTTGGAAGAATTGTAAATCTATTTGTTTTATTATGCTTTATCATAATTAAAAATAATAATAATATTAAAACTAATTATATTCCTGTAGATTCAATAATCACTTGATTTCAGTTGGAACTGTTGGTAGGTACAGTATACACTTGTGTCTTTGCTGAATCTTCAACCAATTGTTTTAAGAAATCTGTTTGGAGTAAAAGTCATAAATATATAGATAGTATATTAAAGAAGAGGGTATATTCCAGCATCCAACTTCCAGATAAATGCAGTCTTTATTTCATCCAATAAAATCCAAACAGCAAAGGATACAGTACAGTACACTCAAATGGCTCCTAGTTACTTACAGCACATATATCTTTGATCTACAGGATCTGATATCTTTAGCACCATAATGTTTTATATTTAATCACAAATATCATCTAATATAAATATAAATAATATTTATTTATATAGCACCACCATATTCTGCATTGCTTTACAAAATAATAGGGTTTAGGTACAAAACAAAAGTAACTGGCTAATATACAACTGAAACACGAGGAGTCAGATCTCTGCTCGCAAGAGCTTACAATCTATGATATTACGATATCACCTGCAGAATAGTGGCCCTGGCTCTACAGGGGAAGGGGTAAATTTATCTCCTGGGGGGGGTCTTACTATCACCCATCTTGTGTTGAATTAGAAGGAAGGCCTCCTTCTTGGCTGTGCTAGTTTTTTCAATCTGTTGTCAGCCAAAAAACATCAATGCCCCTCATGCTGTCTCCAGTAGTGTTGAGCGCGAATATTCGATTAGCGAATATTAATCACGAATATCGCAACTTCGCTAATTCGAGAATGTTTCAAATATAGTGCTATATATTCATTGAATATTCGTCATTTTTTAACATCTGCAAACATGATTCCTCCCTGCTTCTTTCTTGTGGGTCAATGAGTCATTGGCCCACAAGCAACTTAAGCAAGAAGGAATCAAGTTTTCATATGGAAAAAAAATTACGAATATTCTAAAAAGCAAATATATAGCAATAAATAAGTAATAGTGGGGCACTCTCTATAGTATTGGGATTTTATTGGTAATATATAAATAAAATTCAGATAATTAATGGTAAAATTGATGGTATAGATAGGTAGATAAAAACCATATGGTTAATAGTGTAATAAATTTGGCAGCAGTAATAAATAAATATAAATGTTGTATCGCAATATTGCAAAAAATTGTCACCATTTCAACAATAGATCTCAATGTCTGGAAGGATGACAATCAGCCGGACCTCTAGTAATATAGAATGTTCGCAATGCAATGCCAAATCAATGTGCCAGGTGATTTCTAATCTCAAGCGCAGTCGAGCGCTAACAACATACAGAGCGGCGTCCTGCTCATTTAACAGAAACAGCGGCGTCCTGCTGTATTATCCAAATGATGCGATCGCTTGATAGAACAAACTGTCACAATCTTACCGGGAGGACTTTAGTGGACTTCGTTGCCCTCAACACGGTAAGCCTTCGATGGAAATCAGGGTTCTGGTCTCAAGGGCTATTACTTGTATTTAAATCCCGCGCCAACCTTTAGTGTGCACGTGAATGAGGGTTTCCTCCGTGTAGCGCTTGTGCGCTTGTCCTTATTCCAAAACTGGGGGGCAATACCAAATGCGTTTTGGGGTTTAGAGAGATGACCCCTTCATCAGTGGCCACTAAGGGCTGAATCTTTAATAAGATTCAGCCCTTAGTAACCCGTCTGCATAAAACAGCAATTTCACTATTCAGTTAAGATGGCCGCCACTGCCCTCACCCTGAGGCTAATCCCGCCTGCCCTCACTAGCCAGTAACAATAGCCCCCCAAAAGTGTCAGTAACCAGAGCCCTCCCCCCTAAAGGGTTAATCTCCTGCAGCACAAAAAGGTCCTCTTACCACATGTTGCTTTCATTTATACACTGAGCAGATGGCAGATCTCCCTTCCCTGGTCTGCGCTGATTCAACTCTGCATTCTCCAAGTCTGCTGAGTGAGGGAGCGTCTGCCAAGCGCAGGGACAGGGAGAAGTGCACACAGCCCAGGCACTGTTATCAGCTGCTGGGGAGGACCTGGCTTTAATCATTTACTTACAGTCCCTGGCTGTCAGTAATGTGACCTTGCACGCAGCCTGCTTCTGCGTCCTCCGTCCTTCAACAGATAGGCGGACCATGCCTAGCAATCCTATTTTAAGCATGAAAATAGGCAGTAAAGGGAACAAAAATGTGGAATTAAGGGGTAATTGAATACAAAGTGAAAAGTTGAAATAGGTCCACCAAGGTGATTAATATCCACAATCCAATATTCGAAAAAAATATATATATGACAGTTATACTTTAAAGGAGCTGCAGGAATATCTGGCAAGTACTGGCTGTGTGGTACATGTGACAACAATCTCCCGTATTCTTCATATGTCTGGGCTATGGGGTAGAGTGGTAAGACAAAAGCCTTTTCTTATGAAGAAAAACATCCAAGCCAGGCTATATTTTGCAAAAAACACATCTGAAGTCTCCCAAAAGCATGTGGGAAAAGGTGTTATGGTCTGATGACACCAAGGTAGACCTTTTTGGCCATAATTCCAAAAGATATGTTTGGCGCAAAAACAACACTGCACATCATCAAAAGAACACCATACCCACAGTGAAGCATGGTGGTGGCGGCATCATGCTTTGGGGCTGCTTTTCTTCAGCTGGAACTGGGGCCTCAGTTAAGTTAGAGGGAATTATGAACAGTGCCAAATACCAGTCAATATTGGCACAAAACCTTCAGGCTTCTGCTAGAAAGCTGAACATGAAGAGGAACTTCATCTTTCAGCATGACAACGACCCAAAGCATACATCCAAATCAACAAAGGAATGGCTTCACCAGAAGAAGATTAAAGTTTTAGAATAGCCCAGACAGAGCCCAGACCTGAATCCGATTGAAAATCTGTGGGGTGATCTGAAGAGGGCTGTACACAGGAGATGCCCTCGCCATCTGACAGATTTGGAGTGTTTTTGCAAAGAAGAGTGGGCAAATCTTGCCAAGTCAAAATGTGCCATGCTGATAGACTCATACCCAAAAAGACTGAGTGCTGTAATAAAATCAAAAGGTGCTTCAACAAAGTATTAGTTTAAGTGTGTGCACACTTATGCAACCATATTTTATTTTTAGATTTTTTTTCTTCGTTCTACCTAAAATATTTCAGTTTGTTTTTCAATCGAGTTGTGCAGTTTATAGGTCACACTAAAGGTGGAAAAAGTTCTGAAATTATTTATCTTTTTTTTTTACATCACAGAAACCTGATGGTGTGTAGACTTTTTATATCCACTGTATGTATTAACATTGCAGCATAACATATATGCTGTTAATAGTGTCCAAACCATTAAGGCCGTTGATGCTATGCAGTCTTGGAACTATGCAGGAAGCTAACAGGTAAAGATGAGCTAATCAGTCAAGATTCATATCTGGTCCGGTTCGCCAAATTTTTAAAAAGTTTGGTTCAGACCCAAATCAGTTTCAAACAAAACAAAGTTGCCCCAATTGCCCTTAAAGTTAGTATATAACCCCCTTTAGCCTCCTAGGACTCATAAAGGGCCATTCACAATGGGCAGATTGTGGCACAAAGGTTATTTGTGAATTTTCCCTGTTTACAACAGGTCTAAAAAAGTGGGCATTGCATGGACAGGGAAGTGGACAGGCCAGCAGGCACATCTCATTCATCATTTTGTATGCCTGTTTTAGGTGGCTAACATTTAGACATTTAGAAGTTATGTCGAAGCCAGCAACTCTACATAACTTTGGCAGATCTACCTCCAGCACAGGGGTTTATTTTTAGGCGCTGGTCTTATTAAATGACTCCATCATTTTTTGGAAAATTTGCTTTCTATTTTTGTTTATTTTTTATGAATTGTTTTTCCTTCCCCCCTCTTTAAGCTCTGGAACACAATGACAGCAATAGTAAATGATGTGTGAGTGACACTGACATTTATAGCTATGAGTAAACGCACATTTGACAGTGTTAACATACAGTATGTTTAAACACAGCACTGGAACATGTCTCATGGTTTTTCATATTCCAAAGCTTCCAAAAATTGTCCCTTATCGGGGGAAGATGATGTTTTAGCACACACAACGTTATGAGATTTAAAAAAATTATAAAATGGCTTGGGGTAACATCATTGGCAAGTGGCATTAGCGGCATGATGCAGGCCACAGCAGGAGCCACACAGAACATGATGCTTGGAAAGTGGCATAAATGCAGCCATACAGAACGTGATGGTAGGCAGACAGACAGACAGACAACAACAGTGACAAGATGGGGGCATGGCCAGCGAGGTGAGGTCTATTCATCCGAAATCAGCCAGAGGTGTAAGACAATGTCAGTATTGATGCAGTAATCATGTATTATATGTATGCTGCTTGATGAAATTTTAAGCCCCCCCATTTTTTTTAATTTCAACTATGTGTAAACTAAATATTCCCCCCCCCCCAAAAAAAAAGGGAATATACGGAAACGGACAATTGAGGCTTGACGCTCAATTTCTCATTAATACACACAGGTAGATTGCTGCTACCTATATTGCTACAGTAATCATGTATAAGCAGCTTAATTCAATTTGTTTAACCCCCCTCCCCAAAAAATGTTTAATTGCGACCATGTGGAAGCTGAATATACTTAAATGAACAATTGATGCTCGATGATAAATTTCACCTAATACACATTGGTAGATTTCTGTCAAACCAGGGGTATTGCTATAGTAATCAAGTATACAGGAATATGTACCACATTTTAATTGAACCCCACAAAAAGGATTTCTATGAAAATGGGAGGAAAAAAATGAAAGTATTTTCTTGCAGGTAGCTGCTTTTGGGGTACACCTACACTTCTGATAGCAGGTACAGCCAGCCAAAGGTCTTGTCTCCCTATCTGTCAGCTACGCTGCTTCCTTCTATTGTACACAACACACACAATTCTTTTTGGGAATCCTAGACTTTCTCTACACTCTCCCTGGCAATAAGTTTGGTTTCTGACTGTGATTGATTTTTTACTGTCCCTGACTCCCTAAGATTGTTTTCCTGGCAAACACTGTTACAGACAACCACCCTCTCTCACAGCCCAGTACAGAAAGGGGTTCTGTTCATTCTGCTAGGGCACCTCCCTGTCTTCTGCAGCAGTGATTGGCTCCTCCAACTGTCTGTTTGGCTCATCCAACTGTCTAGAAGCCACCCCCCCCCCCCCCACACACACACACATCTCCTCTCAGAGTTGTGGTGGTGTAAGGATGGGGTAGAGTAAGTATTGTTAAAATCTCCGCTATCTGCCTCAGAAAATCCATTTTCATAAGATCTCAAATTTGCTGAGTTTTTAGAAGAGGGTCTGCGTTTAAGATTCTTAATTCATTAGCCACAGTAGAGAGAGGCTACAAAGAGCACCTATAACTCTGCAGAAACCATCCATACAGTATATTTGATGGATAGTCTATAGATTTTAAAAGGAACTACTTAAAGGGATTGTATCATCTAAAAATGACATATTAAGTTTTTATGTTAAACATATTTTAAATATTTTTGTGATACTATTTTTAATTTTCCATATAAATAGCCATATTCAAAATTATACCGTTTTTGCACTGGCCATTATGTCAAATAATAGGCACGACTTCTTGATATGTACAAATCACTTTACACCAGTCACAGGCAGTGTTACAATGACAAATGTCTTGAGCGAGAATATTCGAATTGTGAATTTTAATCGCGAATATCACCACTTTGAGAATTCGCTAATATTTAGAATATAGTGCTTTATATTTGTATTCGCGAATAGTGTTGAATATTCCAATAGCAAATTTATCGCGAATATATTACATTACCGATTTTCACCATCAAGTAAACAATGACTGGAGATCACAAATTCCCAAATTTGCAAATTTATGGCGAATTTTCGGCCAAAAATTTGAGTAATATCACAAATTTGAATATTGCCTATGCCGCTCATCATTAATAGCAAATACATAGCAAATACATAATCCACTATTCACAATAGATGATTGTCGGAGCTTATCTATTCTTTCCTTGTACAATTATCTCTGCACAGGTCACAGAATATGCCTAGAAGACTCTCCTATAGAAGTCAATGAGGTCCCCTCCTGGCCATTGTGGCTATGGCCATAATAGCTGATATTAAGCATCTCTCTACATGCTGTTAATAACAGCTCGGCCAAAATGACTGCCTTCATAATCATGTTCTGGAAATAGAATTAACATATCTACAATAAAAAAATAAAAACAGGTTAGCGAAAAAGGATGTGTAACTATCAGATTTTAACTGGCAATAAAATATAGGTGACACATTCCCTTTTATGAATATCGATTGTCAAATTCCCCCGTATATTATAGGTAATAGCTGGGTATCTTAGTAGTGGGTCACCATGTGATTAGCTTATTAGCTTATCACCTAGGGTTTGCTACTGTGATACTGAAGTGTAGTTATTTTTATTATGTATGTATGGATTGACCTGTGAATGACATATCAGGGAATACAAACATATTTACTGCAGGGGCAGATGTGCCCAACACGCAACATAAATTTATCAGTGGAACACTATAATAAAGTGACTTTGGGTCCTTTCATATGGTAAGCCTGGCACAATCCGTGTTACAGACCTCTCCCAGCTCCAGTGCTGCTCCTTGTATCACCAAATGCAGATGATGTTTAACCTGTACTCCAGTAACGTATACCGACCAAGGGCATACTACCGCCAGAAACATTGCATATCCACTGGTGGTGTCAACAATGCATTTTAGATGCGCAGAATTCCACTTAAATGAGGGCTCTACTTTCTGAACAGTGATTCAGAGGATTTGTGAGAGAAGAGTCATCAAGGGACTTGCACCTAGCTTAGGCTACTTTCACACTCGCGTTTTGTGCATGACGGATCCTTTCAGATAATACAACCATCTGCATCCGTTCAGAACGGATCCGTTTGCATTATCTTCAACATAGCCAAAACAGATCCGTTTTCTATTGTGCCATATTGTGTCAGAGAAAACGGATCCGTCCCCATTGACTTACATTGTGTGTCAGGACGGATCCGTTTGGCTCAGTTACATCAGACGGACACCAAAACGCTGCAAGCAGCATTTTGGTGTCCACCTCCAGAGCGGAATGGAAACGGAACTGATGCGAACTGATGCATTCTGAGCGGATCCTTTTCCATTCAGAATGCATTAGTGCCAAACTGATCCGTTCTGGACCGCTTGTGAGAGCCCTGAACACATCTCACAAACGGAAAGCCACAATGAAAGTGTGAAAGTAGCCTTATTCAGTTTTTTTCTAATCTTGATGACATTAAACCTCAGTTGTTTGTCATTTTTGCTATGCATGTCTTACTATACTGTGAACTTGCTTGATATGCATGATAGAAGATGGCACTGTGCCCAGTGCAGTAATATCACCATTTCATATGCGGTGGCATCATTTAGATGTTGAATTCAGATAAAGAGAAACTTTGTGGCTGCATTCTCTTCTTTAGACACATGGGTGCTGCAGGCCATTATGAAGAGGATGCATCACCTATATTTCTTGTCAATTAAAACCACATAGTGAAAATATTCTTTTTTTTAGTCTAATTGAATTTTTTAGTTCTATTTTATGTACATAATGTACATTACTTTGGGGACAGCCATCTTGACTGGTAGTGCATTTTGTTTATATTGAAGACCTACCTTCAGGATAGGTCATCAATATCTGATCTGCAGCGGGTCAGACACCCAGCACCCCCACCAATCAGCTGTTTGAAAAGGGGCTGCTTCCTTTTCAAGTACTGCTTCCTCTTTGTTACACTATGCGTCATCTCCCTCCTAGAGGTGGCGTAGTGTACTTACAACTACTCACTATGTGGAAGTAAATGGAGCAAGTACTTATAATTAGTGTTGAGCGCGAATATTCGAATAGCAATTTTATTTTGCGAATATCGGCACTTCGCTAATTCGCAACTATTTCAAATATAACGCTATGAATTCATTATTTCGAATATTCTTTTTTTTTTTTATTGTTATATTTTTTTCTTTCCCACTTCCCAAAAGTAGTTATTACCTGTTCTGAGGATTCCTGGCTGCTCCAGTCAGTGCCCGTTGCCGCTTCTGCCAACTTCCGTGCTCATGGAGCGTCCATGGGAACGCCTCGATACTAGAATGTACTGTCGGATGTGAGAATTAAGTTGAAATCTCAATGCGATTAATATAACTTGAAGTAATCGCATTGCGATTTCAACTTAGAGCTGGGTTTCTAATAGGTCAGCTTGCTAGAATTAACGAAGTTAACAAATATGGAATATAGCAGTGCTAAGTTGAAATCGCAATGCGATTAATTCAAGTTTATATTAATCGCATTGCGATTTCAAGATAGCACTGCTATATTCCATATTCGTTAACTTTGTTAGATCTAGCAAGCTGAACCATTAGAAACACAGCTCTAAGTTCAAATCGCAGTGCGATTAATATAACTTGAAGTAATCGCATTGCAATTTCAACTTAGACCTGGTTTACTATGGTTGGCTTGGTAGAATTAGCGAAGATGACGAATATGACGAATGTATTCGTCATATTCCTCAAAACGAAGATAAAGAAATATTCAAATAGGAAAGTTGACTATAGAGACAGCTGTGTTTAATTCGCTATGCAATTATATTACTTTGCTTTTTTTTTATAAATAGAATAATTATAATATTTATCAAGTATTATAACTATTCTATTTATTAAAAAAAAGCAAAGTAATATAATCGCATAGCAAATTAAAAACTTACCGTATATACTCGAGTATAAGCCGACCCGAATATAAGCCGAGGCCCCTAATTTTACCCCCCAAAAATGGGAAAAATTATTGACTCGAGTATAAGACTAAGGTGGGAAATGCAGCAGCTACTGGTAAATTTCAAAAATAAAAATAGATACTGTACCAATAAAATTACATTAATTGAGGCATCAGTAGGTTAAAGGTTTTTGAATATTCATTTCAAAGAAAAACAATATGCTATCAACAATAACTTTAACAGTACAAAAACCAACTAAAGCGAATATTCGATTTTTCTGAAAATACCAGTTCATGCGAATTTTTATGTGAAAATTTAAATGCGATTTTTTTTTGCGAATTTTCGCAATCAAGACCTAGACTCGAGTATAAGACGAGGGGGCTTTTTGAGCACACAAATATGTGCCAAAAAACTCGTCTTATACTCGAGTATATACGGTAGCTGTCTCTAGTCAACTTTCCTATTTGATTGCTAGAATTAGCGAAGTTGACGAATATGGAGCTAAAACGAAGATGGAGAATATTTCTTTATCTTCGTTTTGAGGAATTATACATTCGTCATATTCGTCATCTTTGCTAAGTCGAGATATCAAACCAATAGGAAAGTTGCCTTAAGTTAAAATCGCAATACGCGATTATTTAAATCGCATATTAATCGCGATAACTAAAATAATGACGAATATTTGATTTCGGCGAATATTCGCGAATTTCGTCAAAATCGAATATGGCACCTACCACTCATCACTACTTATAATTAGTGATGATCGAGCACAAAAAGTATTCAGATGCTCGAGCCGAACACATTGCTATATTCGTGTGCTCGGCCAAACACACGCGTATAATGGAAGTCAATGGGAGACAACCAGGCACCCCCTGCTCTGAAGAGGAGAGGATGGCTAGTCCATTGGAAAAAGTCAGAAAGTGACAAAAACACCACCAAAATGGATCGGGAACACCATGGGGATGATGTCTGGATGCATCTTGGACTCCCAAGTCGTTGCTGGGAACCATGTTGTCCAAGTTGTACGCCACTTTTACAGACTGACAAAAATACACACAAAAAACCAATTTGACAGAAAAAAATTATTAGGAAACATCCTTTCCTGTATCACCTTGCCACTCATTTTTATCACCATGCTGCTGATGATGCTGCTTAAAAGAGCTTAAAGTGATCACCAGGCCCACAATCTAATTAAGGTTTTACGCACAAAACCAAAGTAAAACATCGATTTTATAGGACAAATTGATTGAAAACATTCTTTCCTGTATATTTACTTGTATATAAAGTACAAGTGCTGCCAAAAATTACAAGGAAGAGGCACTCCAATACAATCACATTGAGTTGCGGGCCTGCAGGTGAGCTGACCAAGTAAAAGATTTTAGGTGCCGGCCTGCTGGTGAGCTGACCCTGTAAAACATTATATGCGAGGGCCTGCTGGTGAGCTGACGCTCTAAAACATTATATGTGAGGAACTGCTGGTGAGCTGACGCTCTAAAAAGTTATATGTGAGGGCCTTCTGCTGAGCTGACCCTCTAAAACATTAGGGGCGAGGGCCTGCTGGTGAGCTGACCCTATTAAAAAAAAAATTGAGTGGAGGGAATATAGACAATCTGGCTGAGGAGGAGGAGGAGGAGGAGGAGAAAACAAGATTCAACCATATATTCTTTTTTTGTGGTGGAAAAGGTGCATGGGAATACACTACAGTAGATTGAGTACATTATAAATGATAGATTGAAATTGCCTTTACGTATATTCATCATCAGCTCAGCTCTCCTCTGGTGGAGTTGAGAAGTCAGGGGCAATCCAGGCCTTGTTCATTTTAATCTGAGTCAACCTGTCAGCATTGCCAGTGGACAAGCGGATACGCTTATCTGTTATAATGCTACCGGCAGCACTAAATACACGCTCTGACAAAATGCTGGCAGCAGGGCAGGCCAGCACCTCCAAGGCGTAGAGCGCAAGTTCGTGCCACATGTCCAGCTTGGACTCCCAGTAGCTGTAAGGCACTGAGGGATCATTTAGGACTCTGACACGGTCCTAAATGATCTTCCAAAACTTTTTTCCTCCTTGTACCACTAGGCCGCGCTTCAGGGTAAGGTTGCTGGTGGGGTGTCATGAAAGTGCCCCATGCCTTGGAGAGTGTTGCCATGCCTTTGTTGGAACTGCTGTGTGTTCCCCTTGTCTTCCTTCCTCGGTTGCCTAAGGAAGTACGGACTCTGCTGGCCGCATTGTCAGATGGAAAATTATGGAGCAATCTCTCAACAAGTACCTTGTGGTATTTCACCGTTTTACTTGTCCTCTCCACCACAGAAATGAGAGATGAGAAGTTCTCTATGTAGCGGGGGTCGAAAAGGGTGAACACCCAGTAATCTGTGTTATCTAAAATGCGTATAACGCGAGGGTCGCTGGAAAGGCAGCCTAACATGACGTTAGCCATGTGTGCCAGAGTACCAACTGGCAAGACGTTGATGTCGACATCAGGGTGACTCCATCTCCTCCTCCTCCTCCTCTTCTGCCCATCCACGCTGAACAGATTGAATTAAAGTCCCATGGGTACTACCCTCTGCAGCAGAGGCAGCTGTCTCCAGCTCCTGCTCCTATTCATCGTCCAATTCACGCTGAGAAGGGTGGTCTGGCTATTACCCTGTGTAATGTCCTCCTCCATTTCCTCATCTGCCACATTCAGAGCGTCATCCTTAATTGTGAGCAGCAATCGTTTGAGTAGACACAACTGTGGGATGGTTACGCTGATAATAGCGTTATCGCCACTCACCATCTGTGTGGTTTCATCAAAGTTTTATAAAACCTTGCGAATCTGTGTGGATTCATGAAAGTTTTATAAAACCTTAAGAATAGTGGCAGTTGACTCGAAAGGTGACGACTATGTTGCAGCTGGTATTCCACAACTGCCCTGCTGCTCACAAAGCCTGGCCAAAATGTGGAACGTAGAGTTCCAGCGAGTGCTCACATTGCACAACAGTCGATGAGCTGGAAGCCGTAAGCGCTGCTGCAGCGTTGACAGACCGTCTGAAACTGTGGACGACTTGTGGAAATGGGCACACACGCGGCACACCTTCACTAGTAGCTCTGGCAAAATTGGGATAGGTTTTGATAAACCGCTGAACCACTAAGTTTAAGACGTGGGCTAGGCATGAGATATGTTTCAGGTTGCCGAGCTCCAAAGCTGCCACCAAGTTACGGCCTTTGTCAGACACAACCATGCCTGGTTGTAGGTTGAGTGGCGAGAGCCACAGCTTGGTTTGGTCCCTTATACCCTGCCACAGCTCTGCAACGGTGTGCTGTCTGTCCCCTAAACAGATCAACTTCATCACGGCCTGTTGACTCTTACCCACAGCAGTGCTACACTGCTTCCAGCTAGCGACTGATGGCTGCCTGCTGCTGGAGGTGGAAGTGGAGGAGGAGGCGGTGGAGGAGGTGGAGTGGGGGTTGGAGCCAGTAATATAGCTGCTGTAGGAGATGCTGATGGACATAGGGCCCGCAAACCTGGGCGCGGGTAGCACCTGTGCCATCCCAGAGTACAACTCACTCCCGGCCTCCACAACATTCACCCAGTGTGCGGTCAAGGAAATGTAGAGTCCCTGGCAACCAGCACTTGTCCATGTGTCCGTGGTTAAGTGGACCTTTACAGTAACTGCGTTGGTCAGGGCACGGGTGATGTTGTGGGACACATGCTAGTGTAAGGCGGGCACGGCACACCATGCAAAATAGTGGCGGCTGGGGACTGCATACCGGCAGACGGCCGCCGACGTCAGGCTGCGGAAGGCCTCAGTGTCTACAACATTTCAAGGGCCAGTAATTTCGAAAGATGCGCATTTAGTGCTCTGGCCTGTGGGTGGGTGGGTGGATATTTGCGCTTGCATTCAAATGACTGTGTTATGGACATTTGGACGCTGTGCTGGGACAGGGAAGTGGATTCTGTTGCTGATGGTTCATGTGAAGGTCCAGGTGCAGGGCGAGGGGCATCCGGGCCTGCGCCTACGACAGGGGATTAGCCAGCAGTGCATAACACAGGGGAAGAGGAAGCAGTTGTGTGACCTGCAGACCCAGATTGTGGACCCAGGCATTCGTCCCACTTGTTAGGGTGCTTGGATGCCATGTGGCGGATCATGCTGGTGGTGGTGAGGTCATTTTGGTATGGCACAGATTGCAAACTACCACTCTTTTGTCGTCTGAACTTTCCTCAAAAATGCGCCATACTGCGGAACACCTACCCCTTGGCAAATTAGATTTATGCATGGGGATGCTCGGTGTAATGGTTGTGGGCCTGTTTGGTGTTGGCCGACTTCTCCCTTTTGCCTCTGCCTCTTCCAGCCTGTTGCAGTGATGCGGATCCCTCCCTCTCTGTACTGCTGTCTTCGCTCGGCTTTTCACCTTCCCATGTTGGGTCAGTGAACTCATCGTCAACCACCTCCTCTTCCACTTCCTCACTCTGCTCATCCTCCTGACTTGACCTAACCACAACCTCAGTGATTGGTAACTGTGTCTCATCATCATCCACTTTGTGAACTAATATTTGCTGTTCACTACCGTCATCATCTCGAGACTGTGAAGGCTCAAAAGGTTGGGAATCAGGGCACAATATTTCAGGTCCCTCTTCAAGGGTGCTGGGCTCGAGGGCCAAATATAATAGTGGCGCTTGATAGAGCACCTCTGAATATCCGAGTGTGGGATCACTTGTTTGGCAAGCCTCTCCATGGTGGGAGGAAGGATTATCAGAGATAGGATTGGGTTGACCAGACTCTTGGCTACAGAGACTGGACTTGGTGGAAGAGAGGGTGGTGCGTAACTGACTGGAAGCATTATCTTCAGAGATCCAATCGACCAACTGTTCACACTGGTCTGACTTGGACAGTGTTGTCCTGCGCCACCCAGCTTAGTTGGACATGAAGTTGGGTACTGCGGATTTTTTATTTTTTTTCTGATGCACTGGCAGCATGCACAGTTTCATTGCGTCCAGGGCCACGGCCTCTGCGTGCACCATCAGCCCACTTGCCCGTCCCTTAGTGCTCGCCTTCTTCATATTAATGGTTTTGTCACTAGATGTGGCGCAGATTGTTTTACAGTCCTCTAAAGACACAGTTTTCTGATGCAGGACTGTATATGTCACAGAAACACAAGATTAGGCCCAGATTTTTGGAATTTGCAATGCAAACTCAGTTTTTGGATGCAGGACAGTATATGTCACAGAAACCCACAGAATATGGACACTAGATTAGGCCCAGATATTTGGAATTTTCCCTAAAGAAACAGTTTTTGGATGCAGGACAGTATATGTCACAGAAACACACAGAATATGGAGAGTAGATTAGGCCCAGATTTTGGGAATTTGCCCTAAAGAAACAGTTTTTGGATAGAGGACAGTATATGTCACAGAAACACACAGAATATAGACAGTAGATTAGGCCCAGATTTTAGGAATTTGCCCTAAACAAACAGTTTTCAGATGCGGGACAGTATATGTCACAGAAACACACCGAATATGGACACTATTTTAGGCCCAGATTATTGGAATCTGCGGTACAGACACTGTTTTCTGATGTAGTTTATATTTTTAACTATATCTGAGCCTGACAACCACACAATGCATTGAATCGCAGATCACACAATTCATGGATTACACCGTTGACGGAAAAAATGTGGATAGATTATGGGAGAAAAATAGTTATCTGTATTTTTTTTCCCTATATCAAGGCCTGACAACCACACAATGTATTGAAGTGCAGAACACACAATTCACGGATTACACCGTTGACAGCAAAAATGGTGATAGATTATGGGAGAACAATTGTTTTCTGTATTGAATTTTTTTCCCCTATATCTAGGCCTGACAACCACACAATATATTGAAGCGCAGATCACACAATTCACAATTCACGGATTGCACCGTTGACAGCAAAAATGTGGATCGATTCTCGGGGAAAAAATAGTGTTTTCTGTATTATGCTTTTTTCCCTATATCTGGCCCTGACAACCACACAATGTATTGAAGCGCAGATCTGACAACTCACGGATGACACTGTTTACAGCAAAAATGTGGATAGATTATGGGGAAAAAAATATTGTTTTCACTAATATTCTTCCTATCTCTGCCCCTCACAGACAGAAGGTATTGCACAGATGTCACAAGTCACTGCAGACACCCTCTATATAGAAAAAGAATCGCTATTTTGCAAAGTATGTAAAAAAATAAATGTAGTACTACTTTGCTAAAATAAATTGCTGCCAACCACACACAATAGTCCTTAAAAGGACTTTTGGGTCTTTGAAACGTTTTTCACTTGAATAAAATGCAATCTCAAACTCCCTACACTGTCTGTCCCTTCCTAAGCACAGCTCTCCCTGAATTGCAATTAGCCGAGCCTGCGTCATTGGGTGCTATATAGCACCCGATGGCGCGTTCCAGCCAGACAATCACTGTAATGCCAGTAGCCAACATGGCTACTGGCATTACAGTGATATCATTATTTACCTACACGTTTATTGGCTGCTTAGCAGGCGCAAAACGTGCGGGGAGGAGACTAGAGTATGGTGCTCGAGCACATGTGGTACTCGGCCGAGAACCGCCATGTGCCGAGCATGGCGATGCTCAAGCCGAACAAGTATTCGGCCGAGCATGCGCGCTCATCACTACTTATAATTACACTGCACTTCCAAGATGACACATAGTGTAATGAAAAAGGAAGCAACACTTGCATGGAACAACACCTCCTCTTCAAATAGCTGATCTGCAGAGGGGTTGGACCCTGGCAGATCAAATACACTTGGTATTTTTATAATTATTGTTATTATTAATATTATATTACTACTTTATAGTCACAACTGAGTTTCCTGCATAGATATATATATATTTTTTTTATGTAGTAAAATCTTGGTTGTGATGTTCTTTAGTTACTGTATATTCCATGGGCCAAAGGTGAATGATTATTACCAATAAATGAAACAAATTTGGCTTTATTATTCATATTCGATAAGTGGTTGTTTAAACAAATCCACAGCCTGTTTCATGCAGTTCTATGAATACATTATCGGTTATACCAACTGAATAAGTAGGTCTACTGATTTAGCAATAGCACTGCAATTTTAGAACGAAGCTACTGTTAGACTTTGTTTAAACTTTGTCTTTTCAAATGTCACTTAAAGGTCAAAAAACTCATTTTCTGTTACCCTTAAAGTGCTCATGATTTAAAATAACAGGGCTGACACCTACTAACTAAGGAACACAAATTACATAGTAGTGCACCAACCCACTGAAATCCATAGAGGATTATAGTAAGCCATTGAAGAGTTATAAAGAAAACTTACTAAGTTCAGAAAATATGTACTGCGTGTTCTTTTAACGGCTGGTTCACACAAAAATCTTTAATATACAGTACTGTATATTACAGAGCAAATCTGATAATAACCAAGCAGGTTTTCACCTAGTCCAGCTGAATGGACATTCTACATTTATGCATATCATATTGCTTCTTATTGTACAGCTTTTTTAAGTTCAAAAGATGCTACCTCAATTTAGAGCTGAATTTAATATCTTACTGGTTTATTCTGAATTATTATTTAATTAATAGGATGTTCCGCATGTAAAATAACATTTAATAATTTAATAATAAAATTTAAAATTAAAGTGGAACTGTTTTATTAGACTGTTTTATTTACATATACTAATCACATTATAGTTTTCTGAGCCTGAATAAGATATCAGTGATAGACTACAGCAATTATGATAGCTAGAGATGAGCGAATTGTTCAAAAATTCAATTCACCGGTTTGCCAAATTGCTTTCCTAAAATTTTGAATATACTTAAAAATGTTTGAATATACTTGTGGCAAATTACATTAAAAACTGGCTATTTCCTGGCTGCAGAGAACCTTAATAGTGGTGTATGATATTGTGCCTTGCAGTAACACAAATAGGGAGTCTTCTTTAGTAGTAAAATAATACTGTGAGTCCGTATAACAAGCAGTTGACAGAAGTCACTCTTAGAATCAATGCACACTTCACTTATTTGGGTAGTCACAAGGCCAAAACTGACCAAATAACTCAAGCATGATTTTAGCATAACAGGTCAATGTTAGCGCCAAGAAGAAGCACACTCCTTTTACACCGTCAGCTGATTCCACAAAGATGTCAACAGAACCTGTTCTATTAAATGCTAATACAAGTATAGTCTCCCTGAAAGAGTGGAGAGGGTGTCAGCAGTAAGTTTGTGTTAAAGTCACTGATTAATTTGCCCTTCCTCTGATCCGTCAGAAGAATAACCCACAAAATCGGATTCTGTCTGTGAGGCATATTCCTTCACTCGGTCAGCATTTGCTTAATAATTCATCAGTACTGCTTATGCCCAAAAAAAGGAGTGGATCTAAAACAGAGATTACACGTGAATGGAATTATTTGCATGTCTTCTGTGTTTTGTACCCACTCTTGCTTTTGGCTACCTAATCATAAGCCAATTCTGATGGGACCATACTGGCCTTACAGCTGCTACACCGACAGGATCCATTGTGCGTCTCATTTTTCCTTCTTTCTGACAGATCAGAAGAAAGGTCAAATAAATTATGATGTCATCCAGACCAAAAGCCAAGATAGTGGACCAGTAATGAAGTGGAGAGGGTGGGAACAGCATGAGAAGTCCACAGAGTGGATCTATGACATAGTGGTGTGGTGGAAGCAGCATGAGGAGACCACAGAGTGGCACAATGACAGAGTCTGGAGTTGACAGCAGTATGAGGAGGCCACCAAGTGGCACAATGACAGAGTCTGGAGGTGGCAGCAGTATGAGGAGGCCACCGAGTGGCACAATGACAGAGTCTGGAGTTGGCAGCAGTATGAGGAGTTCTCGTCGGCGTTCCATGTGGAGACCAATGGCGGGAAAGAGGCTGAAGCTTTCAAGGAAATATTATGCTCCAGAGCTCTGTAGTTCTAGGATCCTTTTAGTGTTAGCTAGCTTAGCTTGGGTATGGCTACCTCAAAACCCCCAAAGTCTGGAGTTGGCAGAAGTATGACGAGGCCACTGAGTGGCACAATGACAGAGTCTGGAGGTGGCAGCAGCATGAGGTGGTCACCGAGTGGCACAATGACACAGTCTGGAGTTGGCAGCATCAGGAGAAGACCACTGAGTGGCACAATGACAGAGTGTGGAGGTGGCGGCAACAACAGCATAAGGAGGAGGCCACAGAGTGGCACAATGACAGAGTCTGGAGGTGGCGACAGCAGCAGCAGCATCAGGAGGATACCACAGAGTGGCAGGGTGAAAGTGTGGAGATGGCAGCAGTAGCATCAGAATACCACAGAATGGCAAGGTGGCATAGTGTGGAGAAGGCAGCAGAAGCAGCAGCAGGATACCACAGAGTGGCAAGGTGACATAATGTGGAAATGGCAGCAGCAGCAACAGGATACCACAGAGTGGCAAGGTGACATAGTGTGCATATGGCAGCAGCAGCAGATACCAGAGTGTGAAGGAGACATAGTGTGGAGATGGCAGCAGCAGCATCAGGAGACCACAAAGTGACCCGGTGACAGAGTGGGCGGTGGGTGGCAATACCAATACCCGCTGATGAAGGTGGGTGAAAGAAGGAGCACTTGGCATCAGATGTGTGGTATCAGGCGGGTGACAGCATCAGAGTAGTAGCTGAGGCAGGTAGCCAGAAGAAACAGGTATCTTTTTCATGGTTTGGCTTAGGCGGCATGGATGATCCAATCAGATGCATCAGTTATCGTGGGTGGAAATATTGGCTTATCCTCGTCTGATTTATCTTGACAAAGGTCAGTCTCTCCACATTTTGGGTGAACAGGCAAGTTCTCCTTGGGGTAACTTTGTTCTCCGCCACACTAAACACCCGCTCTGATGCCACACTACTGGCGGGGCAGGATATCTTTTCTAGGGCAAACTCTGCTAGTCGCGGCCACAAATCCAGTTTGGCTACCCAGTAGTCCAGCGGATCTTCAATGTGGGTTGGCAGGGTGCTGTCCAAGTATTTCACCACCTGCTTGTTCAGGTCCTGCTCCAGGTCTACCTGCTGCTGCTGCTGGTGAGTAGTTTCTTCACTATGCGGGTAAAGAAAGTGTTGTGCCTTTTCATAGGTAAATGCATTGATATCCAATTATTTTAGTCAAGATGAATGTTCATTTCTTTTAAGAGCCATGCTCGACTATAGTTACAATTTTGTTTGTCTTGAGAAGGCCAAAGTAAGGTCACACGAAGGTTTCTACTCTTTAGTGTTATTCTTCTCATGAATGTACCAGTCTGAGAAGAATCTTCTTTGTCTACTTATAAATTTATGACGGGAGTTAAAGATAAGTTCTATGCAGCTGGTGATAATTACCTATACAATTAGGCATTTATCAATGAAGCAAATATATAATATTCATGTATTCATTTAATGAGCCTTAGTCCTTAGCATAAGACAATCAGTAGGACATATATATATATATATATATATATATATATATTACTATATATTATATTGTTATATATTATGAAGACAACATGTATCCAGTATATTATATATATTTCTCATTAGGAGAATATTTGTCTCTAAAAGAGTGTCTGTGAAGATGTGTGTTTTGTAACAATTATTCACCTCTTTGGTATGAGAGGAGGTACTGATATCTCTTAGAAAACAAAGCCATTGAAGTTATTTACGATACACAAATAAACAAACAGTGTGAGAAACATTCAGAGAGACGCCTTGAGGTCTGTCTCTAATTTCTACAAGTGTCAGAGTTAATCCCTATAGCTTTGAATTAAAGCTTTTAAGGTCAAAATGTATATTATACCTTTATTCAGACTTACAGAAGTTAACCCTTTATACTATGATGCAAATAGCTTACACAGCAGTGCCACCTAGGTCTGAGTAGGTGACATTACAACAGTAGCAAAAGTGCATTCTGGGTAAGGTTATGATGTCATTTCTTATCAATGATCACACCTATCCGACAATGATTGGAAAGCTCCAAATTAGGAAGGTGTGTCTAACTGATAAGTTTGTGATCATAAACCATACACAGGGGGGAGAAAAGACACACACAAGAAAGAGGAGAGAAGGAGACAAGTTGAGCTCTCTAGAGGTGTCTATCAGGATGAAAGCCATGGTTACATGCGCTATGATGGACCACCCAGCTTTCCTAGGAGCAGAAGTGAGATTTCTACTAGGACTTGGTAAGAGACACAGAAAATGATATTTCATTTTATTAAGACTAATTTGATAGTGTGGGTGAAATTATACCATCTAGATTGGCGAATAAATAAATAAATTAATTGATCATCTCCATATTGAGATGTAGTCTTAGGATATTGTGAGACTTCATTCTACCTGCAGAAGAATCAAGACTCATAATCTAGCAAAGTATAAAACAAGTGCTTATATATATATATATATATATTGATAGAACATTCTTCGCCAAGCTAATTGATGGATTCCCACAGGAAAGACTTATTTCAAGTCCTTCCCTTTTAAGATATGGTCTAGGAAAGATCCTAGATCCCTGTTATTTGTCTTAATATTCTTACCAAAGTTATATGTGTGAAAATAATCCAGGATAGGGCGGAAGGATACAGTTATCTCTTCTAAGTTATATCCTTGAATGGATTTTCCCATCCTGAAGTCATGTGATGTATAGTTGGTTAGAGGGGGGTGGAATGTATTTAGCATTCCATATTGATGTCTAGGATTAGACATGCCCGTCCTGATATCATGAGGCTTTCTATGAACAGAAGTAATGTATATAAATGATGTTTATATTTTGATATCCGAACCTAATAATAGCTTTGTTATAATGTGACAAGTTATTTCCACTCACCTGTATTGTTAAGCTTGTAATGCTTTATATTAACGCTATATATATTCATTTGCATGTATCATTGTGTTTATTTACGTATATATGTTTATAATCTTGTAACCAATAAATCTGCATATTTTTATAATACCTTTATATTATTGTGTAATATAGAACTACATGTTTTATCATTAACATCATCTCACGTCAAAAAGAACTTATTTATCTGAGGAAATAGTCGGACTCAGATGTGAATTGTATCAATTAGGTTGTCTACAATTCACCAGGTCATGATTTTAAGAATTTATGACAAATTTTAAACATTTTATTTATTTATGGTTAATTATTTTTATGACCATATTAATAATTCTTAATTGAATTATTACCACCCGACAAAAGCTACTCATCAGCGACTGTAGACTCAGGCTGCTGCTGATAGACCTGGTACTGCTCCTGCCATCCCAACCCTCCCCAGCAGACACGGAAGAGGAATGTGAGCACAGAGGATCCCCCAGTCAGACATGCAAGAGAATGGACGATGGTGCAGATAAGCAGCACCCAACTGACTGCATAGGAGGTCTCTGTAGTAGTTCAGTTTGTCCTCCCTCTCAGTTTGTGTAATAAAGGCCCCCATTCTGGACCGGACCAGTAGCGAGGGTCCAACAATGTGGAGAACCAGAAGTCATTCCTCTGCCAAATGGTAACAATTCGGCTGTCACTACAAGAGCAAGTGAGCATGCAATGGGCCATTTGTGCAAGTGACTCAAAGGGACTTCCTGCCTCCATCGCCACTGCATACTGCCACGGTGTGTCTGGGTCCTCTGTCTCGTCATAGACAGACCACTCTCTGTAGAAAAACTACTCATTTTGCTACACATTGCCTGTGCTCCAATATCCTCATCCTCAGAGAAAGCTAGGATTCAATTTCTTGATGAATCATTTGGAGCAGTTCCTCCCCTGTGTAACGCCGTTCGCCAAGGCAAAACAGGTGCAGAACAGCAAGACACCGCCGTGTCCTGCACATGTGGTATCCTGGAGGGGCACTATGACTTGTCCCTGCAGTGGAGGTTGAGGACATGGTGGAGGATGAGGAGGCAGAGGCGGACATTGTCGCAGGTCCAACGGCGTGAAAACATGGAGGCAGAAACGGCGCGACCTGGCCAAGTTGCTGATGTGGCTGTGCAGGAACCACATTCACCCAGTGGGCTGTAAAGGACATGTATTGTCCCTGACTATAGCTACAGCTCCACACGTCGGCGCTGTCATGCACCTTGGCAGACACCGACAGGCTCAAAGAATGGCCCACCTTCTGTTCTAAGTACAAACCGAATTCCAAAAAAGTTGGGACACTAAACAAATTGTGAATAAAAACTGAATGCAATGATGTGGAGATGGCAAATGTCAATATTTTATTTGTAATAGAACGTAGATGACAGATCAAACGTTACATCCGAATAAATGTATCATTTTAAAGGAAAAATACTTTGATTCAAATTTTCACGGTGTCAACAAATCCCAAAAAAGTTGGGACAAGTAGCAATAAGAGGCTGGAAAAAGTAAATTTGAGCATAACGAAGAGCTGGAAGACCAATTAACACTAATTAGGTCAATTGACAACATGATTGGGTATAAAAAGAGCTTCTCAGAGTGGCAGTGTCTCTCAGAAGCCAAGATGGGTAGAGGATCACCAATTCCCCCAATGTTGCGCAGAAAGATAGTGGAGCAATATCAGAAAGGTGTTACCCAGCGAAAAATTGCAAAGACTTTGCATCTATCATCATCAACTGTGCATAACATCATCCGAAGATTCAGAGAATCTGGAACAATCTCTGTGCGTAAGGGTCAAGGCCGTAAAACCATACTGGATGCCCGTGATCTCCGGGACCTTAAACGACACTGCACCACAAACAGGAATGCTACTGTAAAGGAAATCACAGAATGGGCTCAGGAATACTTCCAGAAACCATTGTCAGTGAACACAATCCACCGTGCCATCCGCCGTTGCCAGCTGAAACTCTACAGTGCAAAGAAGAAGCCATTTCTAAGCAAGATCCACAAGCTCAGGCGTTTTCACTGGGCCAGGGATCATTTAAAATGGAGTGTGGCAAAATGGAAGACTGTTCTGTGGTCAGACGAGTCACGATTCAAAGTTCCTTTTGGAAATCTGGGACGCCATGTCATCCGGACCAAAGAGGACAAGGACAACCCAAGTTGTTATCAACGCTCAGTTCAGAAGCCTGCATCTCTGATGGAATGGGGTTGCATGAGTGCGTGTGGCATGGGCAGCTTGCATGTCTGGAAAGGCACCATCAATGCAGAAAAATATATTTGCTCCCATCCAGACGTCATCTCTTTCAGGGAAGACCCTGCATTTTTCAACAAGATAATGCCAGACCACATTCTGCATCAATCACAACATCATGGCTGCGTAGGAGAAGGATCCGGGTACTGAAATGGCCAGTCTGCAGTCCAGATCTTTCACCTATAGAGAACATTTGGTGCATCATAAAGAGGAAGGTGCAACAAAGAAGGCCCAAGACGATTGAACAGTTAGAGGCCTGTATTAGACAAGAATGGGAGAGCATTCCTATTTCTAAACTTCAGAAACTGGTCTCCTCGGTCCCCAGACGTCTGTTGAGTGTTGTAAGAAGAAGGGGAGATGCCACACAGTGGTGAAAATGGCCTTGTCCCAACTTTTTAGGGATTTGTTGACACCATGAAATTCTGATTCAACATATTTTTCTCTTAAAATGGTACATTTTCTCAGTTTAAACTTTTGTTCCGTGATTTATGTTCTATTCTGAATAAAATATTAGAAGTTGGCACCTCCACATCATTGCATTCAGTTTTTATTCACGATTTGTATAGTGTCCCAACTTTTTGGGAATCCGGTTTGTATTTGTGCAGGGCTGGTACTGCCTTTTTCGCAAAGAAATGACGGCTTGGGACTCTCCACCCCGGCTTGGCACAAGCCATCAGTTCTCTGAAAGGTGCAGAGTCCACCACTTGGAAAGGGAGAGACTGGAGCACCAGCAACTTGGACAAGAGCAAGCTTCTGCGCCGTTGGATGTGTGCACTCATACTGCTGTCTCTTGGCAATCGCTTCGGTGATCGTTTGCTGACGCAATGACTGACAAAAGGTAGGAGGAGCAGAGCATCAGGACCAGCAGAAGATGGGAATGACAGACAGCTCCCTTCGGCTGAAGTGATGGAGTCTTGATTGGCTGAAAACGGGTGCATTCCACTGGGTGATGCAGCGGTTGCTGCGGCAGTCTGGACCACCACATTGGAGCCACGGTTCTCCCATGCAACTTTATGGTGATGCTGTATATTTTGACACAGGATCGTGGTGCCAACATTGGCACCCTGGCCATGCTTCACCTGCTGCCCAAATATTCTACATATAGCCATGTTAGCCTCCTCCGGCGGAATAAAAAAGAACTGCCACACCAGAGAATAGGTAATTTTCCCCCCAACAGTCTGCACTGACTGACTGCTACCGCCGCTGCTCCGTGAACCCCTGCACCACTACTTCCCGGGGAGGTAGGCTGCTGTGAAGCAGGTGGCTGCTGTGAAGCACGTTTGACTCCTGACCTCCCACTTCTGACTCCCAGGAATGCTACCACCTTCCTGGATCAGCCGTTGCCTCATGGGCAAGCTGCCACCCTCTTCTCCTAATGATGATGAAGCCCCTTCTCCACCCAGCTCCTAAGTGCGATCAGTTTCATCATCATCGAGTAGTGTCTGCAGGTCACTGATAACCTTATCAACGATCTCTGGGTCTGGAGCCTGACTGATTGCAACACCAGCTGCCACACTACTCTCCTCATCACTACTTGCCCGCCTAGCAGAGGAATAGGTGATTGTCTCCTCCAGATCTTGGCTGGGCAGTAGCTGCTGACTGTCCTCTAGTAGCTCGTCCTCGCTGCATAGTGGAGCTGAGCCCACAGCATACAATACTTCTGTGGCTGAGGAAACATCAAAGGACAGAGGCAGGTTGAGGACAGGTGAGGGCACAGGACCTGCTCCCTGGCTATGTAAACTAAGGGTTGTGTTTGACTAACCCACTGATGCTGGTTAAGACACGACCGCTAGATGATGCTGGGATCTCAGGCCTCTCGCTGCGACTCATGCTGCCCCGCCCCCTTACACTGCTATCACTTCTGTCTGAGCCAGAAACATTTACGCCTCTGCCACTCCACTGTGCATGGCCTGGCACTTCTCTGTCTGACATACTTTAGCAGAACTAAATAAATTAAAAGCAAAATAAAACACCCCTAAAAGAGAAGAATATATATATATATATATATATATATATATATGTAGAAATGGACAGCACATCCAGTAGAAAATTGTATTCAAAAAACGCTTGAGAAAGGCTCAGGATTTTGAGCCGAAACGTCGCCTCTTGTGCCACTGTGGCTGAATAAAATTTTTTGAATACAATTTTCTACTGGATGTGCTGTCCATTTCTACATACAAAGTTGGGTAAGCAGTGATAACCCTGGACATAGCACCCGTTACCCTGTTATGTTTTGGTGCTGCCACATTTTTCCATTTTTATATATATATATATATATATTTTTTTTGTATTGAAATAGGCCACTAAACGTGTTCACCACATATAACTGCAGAAGTGAAATGCGTATATATTAGTGTTGATCGAGCACCAGAGTGGTCGTGTGCTCGAGTAGAACACTTCGCCATTCTCGGGTGTTCTACCGAGCACCCGAACAGAATGGAAGTCAATGGGAGAATCCCATGCACCCCCTGATCTAAAGAGAGGAAGGTGTTGGGACTCTAGTTCAGCTTAGGAGTCCCTGCTCTGACTCCATATACAGCTATATCTATATATGGAGTCAGTACTTGGGGACAACCCATTGTATTTAAATCTAATTGCTGAAAAGTTTCTGCCAGGAAACAAGCAAAAAGCAGGGCATAATCATGTTTTCAGATGGAAAAAATGACGAATATTCTAAAAACTAATATATAGCACTATATTCTATAGTGCTATGATTCCTCCCTGCTTATTTTGTGCCATAATTTTTTTTTACAATTGCTAAAGAAAATATAAAATATATAACTTTCACTTCTATTTCTGGCATGATTCGAACTCTCAGCCTTGTACATTAGAGGCAAGGACCTTAACCACTCAGCTATAAACGCTTTTACCACATACAACTGCAAAAGTGAAATGCGTATATATTTTTCCTTCTGTACTAAAATAGACCACTAAGCGCTTTCACCACAAATAACTGCAACAGTGAAATGCATAAATATTTTTATTTTTGTACTGAAATAGGCCACCAAACACTTTTTTTTTTTTTTTTTGAGGCAGGTCTATGAGGATAGCCCCTAACCATCCATATAGGGAGGGCTCTAGACCAGGGCATCATAGGAGTGTCCAGACTGCCATACCCACAGAAGCATTGGTCACCAGTGCCCATCATCATACCAGGGCACTGACGCCATCCACTGTCTATTTGGTTGTGTGTCTACAGGACGGGGTAAGATCTACCCATGATTTTTTTACCGCTGCCCCAGATGGTGGCAATATATGTGTATATATGTATTCATGTTATTTTGTCTTTGTCCCACTGCAACCACCTATGCATTTAGTGATTCAATAGTAAAAGTTACATTTTATATACACATGTGGTAAATAAGTTAATGAGAGGTGTGACATACATATCTCTGCACATATACATCTGGTGCATGGATATATATATTTTTGTATATAAGTTTTGATCACTAAACACTTTTGCCACAAATAACTGCAACAGCGAAGTGCATATATATTTTTCTTTCTGTACTAAAATAGGCCATTAAACGCTTTCACCACTACAAATAACTGCAATAGTGAAGTGCGTATATATATATTTTTTTGTTCTGAAATAGGCCACTAAATGCTTTCACCACAAATAACTGCAGAAGTGAATTGAGAATATATTTTTCTTTCTGTACTGAAATATGCCACTAAACATTTTAATCACATATAACTGCAGAAGTTAACTTAGAATATATATTTCTTTTTGCACTGAAATAGGCCATGAAACGCTTTTACAAGAAATAACTGCACCAGTGAAGCGTGTATATTTTTTTCTTTCTGTACTGAAATAGGCCACTAAACGCTTTCACCACAAATAACTGCAACAGTGAAGTACATATGTTTTTTTTTATTTTTGTACTGAAATAGGCCACTAAATGCTTTTGCCACAAATAAATGCAGAAGTGAAGCTCGTATATATATTTTTCTTTTTGTACTGAAATAGGCCGCTAAACGCTTTTACCACATATAACTGCAGAAGTGAAATGCATATATATTTTTGTTTTTGTACTGAAATAGGCCACTAAATGCTTTCACCACAAATAACTGCAACAGTGAAAGTCCTATATAGTTTTATTTTTGTATTGAAATAGGCCACTAAATGCTTTCACCACAAATAATTGCAACAGTGAAGTGCGTATAAATATATATATATATATATATATATATATATAGTACTGAAATAAGCCACTAAACTCTCCACAAATAACTGCAACAGTGAAATGCATAGATATATTTCTTTTTGTACCTAAATAGGCCACTGATTGCTGCTTTCACCACAAAAAGCTGCAACAGTGAAGTGCGTATTTACAGTACAGACCAAAAGTTTGGACACACCTTCTCATTCAAAGAGTTTTCTTTATTTTCATGACTATGAAAATTGTAGATTCGCACTGAAGGCATCAAAACTATGAATTAACACATGTGGAATGATATACATAACAACAAAGTGTGAAACAACTGAAAATATGTCATATTTTAGGTTCTTCAAAGTAGCCACCTTTTTGTTTTGATTACTGCTTTGCACACTCTTGGCATTCTCTTGATGAGCTTCAAGAGGTAGTCACCTGAAATGGTCTTCCAACAGTCTTGAAGGAGTTCCCAGAGATGCTTAGCACTTGTTGGCCCTTTTGCCTTCACTCTGTGGTCCATCTCGATTGGGTTCAGGTCCGGTGACTGTGGAGGCCAGGTCATCTGGCGCAGCACCATATCACTCTCCTTCATGGTCAAATAGCCCTTACACAGCTTGGAGGTGTGTTTGGGGTCATTGTACTGTTGAAAAATAAATGATGGTCCAACTAAACGCAATGGATGGAATAGCATGCCGCTGCAAGATGCTGTGGTAGCCATGCTGGTTCAGTATGCTTTCAATTTTGAATAAATCCCCAACAGTGTCACCAGCAAAGCACCCCCATGCCATCACACCTCCTCCTCCATGCTTCACGGTGGGAACCAGGCATGTAGAGTCCATCCGTTCACTTTTTCTGCATCGCCCAAAGACACGGTGGTTGGAACCAAAGATCTCTAATTTGGACTCATGAGACCAAAGCACAGATTTCCACTGGTCTAATGTCCATTCCTTGTGTTCTTTAGCCCAAACAAGTCTTTTCTGCTTGTTGCCTGTCCTTAGCAGTGGTTTCCTAGCAGATATTCTACCATGAAAGCCTGATTCATACAGTCTCCTCTTAACAGTTGTAACTCTGTGTGGCATTGACCTGGTCTCTAATCTGAGCTGCTGTTAACCTGCGATTTCTGAGTTTGGTCACTCGGATGAACCTATCCTCCGCAGCAGAGGTGACTCTTGGTCTTCCTTTCCTGGGGCGGTCCGCATGTGAGCCAGTTTCTTTGTAGCGCTTGATGGTTTTTGTGACTGCACTTGGGGACACTTTCAAAGTTTTCCTAATTTTTCTGACTGACTGACCTTCATTTCTTAAAGTAATGATGGCCACTTGTTTTTCTTTACTTAGCTGCTTTTTTTCTTGCCATAATACAAATTCTAACAGTCTATTCAGTAGGACTATCAGCTGTGTATCCACCTGACTTCTCCACAGCACAACTGATGGTTCCAACCCCATTTATAAGGCAAGAAATCCCACTTATTAAACCTGACAGGGCACACCTATGAAGTTAAAACCATTTCAGGTGACTACCTCTTGAAGCTCATCAAGAGAATGCCAAGAGTGTGCAAAGCAGTAATCAAAGCAAAAGGTGGCTTCTTGGAAGAACCTAGAATATGACATATTTTCAGTTGTTTCACACTTTTTTGTTATGTATATCATTCCACATGTGTTAATTCATAGTTTTGATGCCTTCAGTGTGAATCTTCAATTTTCATAGTCATGAAAATAAAGAAAACTCTTTGAATGAGAAGGTGTGTCCAAACTTTTGGTCTGTACTGTATATATATTTTTCTGTACTAAAATAGGCCACTAAACAATTTCAACACATATAACTGCAGAAGTAAACTGAGAATATATTTTTCTTTCTGTACTGAAATAGGCCACTAAACACTTACACCACATATAACTGCAACAGTGGAGTGCGTATATATTTTTATTTTTGTACTAAAATAGGCCTACTAAAGGCTTTTCAGCATAGCACGTGCACCCCAATAACAAGAAGAAATTGCTGGAATGACAGAGTTGTATAATGGCTATTTGGACCCCCAAATAATCTTTTCCTGCACTTGTAAATTGCTTTTCTAGCACTGTCCCTAGCTACTTCTGATGTCTCTCCCTGCCCTAAGATGCTGTGAAATGATTCCTCCCTATTCTTTCCCTGCACTTGTAAATCTATTTTCTAGAACTGTCCCTAGCACCTTCTTACTTCTCTCCCTGCACTAAGATGCTGTGAAATGATTCCTCCCCATCCTTTCCCTGCAAATCGTATTTTCAGTATTTTATTTTTTTTCACAATTAGGTTTTTCCTATTGCTGTCCCTAGACACCTTCTCACGTCTGTCCCTGCACACAGAACGCTGGAAAATGTCTGGATCTAAGATGGCCACCGTATTTATAGGGCTGTTACATCACAGGGCTGGCTGCTGACTGGCTGCATGCATGTCAGTCTGGGTGATCCCACTTTGTCAGACTTCCTTTCTCCATGTCCTCACACGTGCAACAGCCATTTTAGGAAAAATTAGATTTGTTAACACGAAGCGCGAAGAAATTCACATTCATTGCTAGTCAAATTTTTCCTGAAATTCGGAACAAATTACTCTTCATCAGTTTCGATTTTCTCATCTCTAATGATGGCATTAGGAATGTGCATGCCGTCAATATCTGTATATTTGCAAAAAGACAATGGAGATTATGATGGGTACCTTTATTTGGAATAAATCCATTCTGATCAGGGTGAATAACCAAAGAAATAACTTTAGAGAGCCTAGTAGCCAGGATTTTAACATCGTTATTAAAAAACAATATCGGTCTGCAGGACTCTATATCTAAAGGATCCTTTCCCTTTTTTAATATTAGTAAAATTACCGCTTCAGGTAATATACCGTCCTCTGAGGAATTATCAATTACACTCAGGATTATGACATCGCCATATCTGCGATAAATCTCATAGGGGAGGCCATCTGAACCTTGGGAAGAACTTCCAGAGCTGGCCTTCATGCAGCCTTTATCTCCTGGAGGGAAAATTCTACCTCAAGGGAGTTCCTTTGTATTTCAGTAAGAACCGTAAATTTTATGGAGTTCAATTAGGACTCTCTCTCATCATTCGTACTATCATTACTAATGTTGAGAGCGAATAGTCGAATGGCAAATTTTTATTGCGAATATCAACACTTTGAGAATTTGCGAATCTTTAGAATATAGTCATATATATTCGTTATATCGATTATTCAGTATTTTTTTTTCCATCTGAACACATGATTCCTCTTTGCTTCTTGCTTTTGGGCCAATGAGAAGGAAGCAATGTCAAGTTCACAACAATACTTAGTGCACCAATCAGTAATCCGTAGTCAGACCTGAAGACCTAAAATGTGAAGTTGCACATAGCAAGAAAAATTATTCTAATCACTGCAATCGTGAATATATTGGAGCACTTGACTCTATCTGCATATAAAGCTATTGTAATGTTCTGCCATGCCAACCATTTTCTCCAGTCTCAGGAGAAACTCATGAAACTTCTACCAGCTTGAAAAATGTGGCCAAAGTGACCCAAGCCTGTATTTGGCGTTAAGAATTTGCATTACTCAATTTTTACATTGCTGATTTTTCGCATTCAATAAAATAATCTCTAATTCTCTAATATATGACAAATATTCTACAAAATATTCATGAAATATGGCAAATTCGAATATAGCCCCTGCCGCTCATCACTAATTACTAGTTCTATATATTTCTGAAAAATGTTCTACAAAAGCTCCTTTTATTTTATCCTGATATATAGTAATGATACCCCCAGGCAACCGAATACTCCCTTTTTTATAAAAAAAAAAAATCTTGATTAGATATCAGCTTAACCAAGAATTTTCCGGGTCTCCCTGGTTCGCAAAATAGTTTTTTCCCGCTAAAGAAAAGTCTTTGCTGAGCCTTGTCCAAAGGAAATTGTAATATTCCTGACTAGGTTTTTTGCTCTCTTAACGCCGCTGCCTTCAAAGCCCTCTCCTTCCTACCATTTTCCCTTCTAAGATGGGTGATAGCACTAAAAAATAACCCTCTTACCATAGCCTTGAAGGCATCCCAGACAAAGTGGATTTTAGCTGATTTATAGTTGACCTTCCAGTAATACAACATCTCCTGTTTCATCCAATCATGGTTGTCTATTACAGACAACCAATGCGGATTTAGTCTAAAAGGGGGTATTAACCTTTCACTGTCCTCATTCACAGTAAGTTGGAGGGATACTGGGACGTGATCTGAGAGCGACTTAGCTTTATACATCTGTTTATTGCAACTATGCCATCAATATCTAGGAATGGACTGAATTGTGTGAAACCCAATGTGACTGCAACAATTGGCAAAGATTTGTAGTTGCCAGCAAAAGTGACAGTAAAATAACAATTGAAATGCCCCACAAGACCCCTTCCCACAACTGAAAGCTCCTACAATGGGATCCTACAGGAGCATCAGAACTTGGCCATGGAGCAATGAAAGTATGTGGCCTGGTGTAATGAATCACTTTCACATTTTGTAGGTGTCCAGGTGCATGATTTTGCTTACCGGGGGAAGAGATGGCACCAAGATGCACTATGGGAAAAAATGTAAGCAGGCAGAAGCATTGTGATGCTCTGGGCAATGTTCTGCTGAAAATCCCTGAATCTTGGATTTTTACTTTAACACATACCACCTACCTAAACATTGTTGCAGACTAATTACACTCCTTCATAGTAACTGTAATCCCTAATGGAAGTGGCATTTTGTAACAGGATAACATGGCCTTCCTACCCATCAAAAATCATTTAGGAATGGTTATGACATAGCAATGTTGATTTGGACTCCAAATTACCCAAATATCAGTCATATTGAGAATCTTTGGGATGTACATGAAAAACAAGTATGATCCACATCTCAACTCGCAGAACTTAAAGGACCTGCTGCTCAGCTCTTGTTCCCAAATATCACAGGATACCTTTGAGGTCAATGCCTTAACAAGCCAGATTGTTTTGGAGAAGGAGATCAATACACTATAATATAATATACACTGTATATTTTAAAATATTTCTAATATTGTATATAAACATATTATAAATCACTACTATTCTGGAAATACTATAGACTTGTCAAGTACATTAAATTTAAGTTTCCATAGAATTGACATTTACAAAAGTCAATTTTGTGGAACTCTAAGAATGGTTTGAAATCTATAATTCGTGAAAAAACTGTTACAATTCCAGGATTTGCAAAGTGATTTCAGGGACATGTCCTATTTCAAGCATCAGCAGTTTCTCCAGTAAGTAGTAACATCAGCTACAAAGCTTTCCATTATTCAAAATCATTTTTGAGTGGAGATAACCTTTAAATAAAAAAAATTATATTTCTGTAAAATGTCAGTGGTAAAAACTGACAGATCATATACTTAAAAAACAGATTAATTAAAAATAATATTAAAACTGTAAAAAATAACTACAGTAAAATGTTCTAGCATACAGAGGGAAACAAATATCCATGGTAACAGTTATAAGACCTCCTTTACTCACGCTCTTTTTTTCAGCATTTGTAAATGATAGAAAAACAAACATGGATTTAAATTTTGAGCATTTTTATCATGTTTTGGCATTTTTTGAAAAGTGTTACATTTGTAGCATGTCTTTCTTCTGTTTTTAGGCCTAGGGGAAAATGAGGAAAAACAACATACCAGAGCATGCTGCAGAAAAAATACAAAAATAGAGATGAGCAAACCTGCCAAGATTCAGTTTGTTTGAAGTTAACAGATATTTAAAAAAAAAATTCAGTTCAGGTACAAATCAATTGAGAGAGAGCTTTCTCATTATGAAGAGCCCCTAGTATGCTGAGTACATATGCACAGTATTGTAGGCCAGGCGATGCCCCTATGGATTTCTGGGAAAGCTATACTAATTAGATTTCCTAAACCTGATGCCAGCAGTTATGATAATTTGCATATATTTTACACAAACTCATAAGGAGCATTGTCTAGCCTTCATTAGTCATCACGTATATATCAATTGGTCTCCATAGTGGAAATATTACCCAACCAGAGGCTCCCTTTAAGGTCTTGCAAGTAGAAAGGCTATTCTCATCTGCTTTACTTTGATAAAGGGCTTTTGTCCTAAAAAGCTAGTTGTAGATGTGAGGCTGGCTTAGCTATTTTTCTAGCTTTACTACATAAGCATGTTTAAATGGCAGGAAAACATATCTGCCAATCAACTGTTTGAAAGTAATGCAGCACTCATATGGATGCTCTGTTCTCCTTACTGTTTATCTAAATGCTGTGCAATAGCAAGTAGTTATACTTACAGTTCCTACTGTCCCAATTCATCTCAATGGGGCGACTCCTTTCTATTCTCCTGAGGATAAGTGTTAGGCCAGCATACCGAATACCGCGTGTGCTTGAGCGCGATGCTTGAGTCTCCTCCCCGGACGTTTGTTGGCTGCTACGCAGTCAATAAAGGTGCGGGTATGTACTGCAATTCATTGTAATGCCGTAGCCATGTTGGCTGCTGGCATTAAAGTGATTGACTTGCCGAAAACGCGTCATTGGGTGCTAGATAGCACCCGATGACATGTATTTGGCTCGGTATTAGTCAGGGAGAGCTGGAGAGCAGAAGGGAAAGATAGTGTAGGGATTGAAATAGCAATATTTTAGTTTTTATACTTTTAAGGACTATTGTGTGTGGCAGATATATATTTGTAGTGCAACCTGCACTAAATTGCTAAAACTTGTTAGACACCAAAAAGCAACCTGTGCTAAAAAGCTTGCAATTGTTTGGCCGCTGCAGACAGCGACATTATCTGCACTGCATCTACTGTGTAACGTGTGCTCAGTCTAAAAATATCCTTGACATCTAGCGAACTTTTTCTGTACACGGTGTCCGCTGCGGAGAGTTACATTACCTGCGCTACATTTCCTGTATAACGTTTGCCTATCCGAAATATGAGTGACATTCAGTTGAATTTTTTTGCGCTGTTGACAGTGACATTTCCTGCACTACATCTGCAGAATAATGCTAGTGCATCCGAAATATCAGTGACATTCAGTGTAATTTTTTTCGCCGCTGGTGACAGCGACATAATCTGCGCTACATCTCCTGTGCAACGTGTGAGCAGTCTAAAAATATCTGTGACATCCAGTGTACTTTTTCTGTAGACGGTGTCAGCTGCGGACAGTTACAATACCTGCGCTACATCTCCTGTATAAGGTTTGCATAACCGAAATATCACTGACATTCAGTCTAATTTTTTGGCTGCTGGTGGCAGCAACATTACTTGCACTACATCTCAAGTATAATGTTTGCCTGTCCAAAATATCAGTCACTGTGACATTACTTGCGCTATACCTTCTGTTTAAAGTGTGCGCATCCTAAATATCATAGTAACATAGTACATAAGTCCGAAAAAAGACATTTGTCCATCCAGTTCGGTCTGTCATCCTGCAAGTTGATCCAGAGGAAGGCAAAAAAATATATATGGGAGGTAGAAGCCAATTTTCCCCACTTTAGGGGAATAAAAAATCCCTTCCCTACTCCAATCAGGCAATCAAAATAACTCCCTGGATCAACAACCCCTCTCTAGTAGCTATAGCCTGTAATATTATTACACTCCAGAAATACATCCAGGCCCCCTCTTGAATTCCTTTATTGTACTCACCATCACCACCTCCTCAGGCAGAGAGTTCCATAGTCTCACTGCTCTTACCGTAAAGAATCCTTTTCTATGTTTGTGTACAAACCTTCTTTCCTCCAGATGCAGAGGATGTCCCCTTGTCACAGTCCTGGGGATAAATAGATGATGGGGGAGATTTCTGTACTGTCCCCTGATATATTTATACATAGTAATTAGATCTCCCCTCAGTCGTCTTTTTTGTAAAGTGAATAACCCTAATCAGTGACATTATTTCAGTGTAGTTTTTTATTAGGCGGTGGCGACAGAAACATTACTTGCGCTATACCTCCTGTTTAACGTGTGCGCATCCTAAATATCAGTGACATTTATTCAGTGTAATTTTTTATTAGGCGGTGGTGACAGCGACATTACTTGCGCTATACCTCCTGTTTAATGTGTGCGCATCCTAAAAATATCTGTGACATTCTGTCACGGCCTTTTGTTTGCACTGTGACACTGTTGCCACACTTGAGGTTGCCCGCGTCAACGTGTTGCTGTGAGAGCATGCAGTGGTAATGTCTCTGCCTTCTGGGTGATTGCCGTTACTTGGGTGTCACACATGCTGTTGCCGGTGGTAATGTGTGGTTTGGTATGCTTGTGTGTGCACTTCCCCTTTAAGTGGCTTCCTTCCTCTGTCTGGTGTTGGAAGGGTTAACTCCCTTCCTAGTGTTTTGTGAACACTGGGTTTATGTGTGTGTGGGTGTGGCTGCTTGGGCTATTTAGCCTCTGCTGGATGCCTGATGATCTGGGTTCCTCCAGCCTTGGTGTATGCTTGTGGTTCACTGTTCCTGGCTTTTACCATCTGTCCAGTGAGGGCCACCCTTGTGGTCATTGATGTTATTATGATGTATCTTTCCCTTCTTATCTTTTGGTTTGCGTGGGTTATGTTCAGGGTGTTGCATGTCTTGTGTTTTGTTACATGGCTGGTGATGTTTGGTGTCCAGCATGTTTGCTAGACATTCCCCTGTCTCAAGTTTATTGCAGCTATGGGTGTCCTGGGTTCGTGTGTGGTTGTGGTTTGTGCTGTGTCCTTAATGTTGGTGTGGACAGCAGCACTTGTGCACGGGTTCCAGTCAGTGTGTCTGTGGCAGGTAAGTGTGTTATGGGTTTCACTTACCTGCCAACTCCAAATGCTGTATGTGTTCCCCTTTGCTTGCAGCCTGGCCTCAGATAGAGACTGCTGTTTCTCCATGCCTGGGATGAACAGGTCATCTCTTCCCGGCTCCTTGGTGAAGGATTACCAGGGCGACTCAGGGTCTCTAGGAATCCAGTGTATGAGCCATCGGGGTCCTGAATACTAAATACTCTTTTACCCTTTGACACCGCATGGTGAAGGTTTTTCCCCACTCCCCACCAAGACACATTCTGTGTACTTTATTTGTGCATACACTTAGAAAACCTGCGCTACCATACGTGTGACATACTTGCAAGCATATATACCATTTAATATGCGCAAGGCAAGCAGTAAGGGACGGGAAGTGGCTGTACTGCTAATGATGCACGCAGAGGCCATGGCACTGGGTGCAGTGAAACTGTTCCTGCTGCCAGAGTACAAGAAACACACTCATCCACAATACCTAGCTTTATGTCCCAGTTTGCAGGGTTGCGCAGGACACCACTGTTTAAGTCAGAGCAGTGCGACCAGGTGGTCGGTTGGACTGCAGCAGATAATGCTTCCAGTCGGTTAAGCACCACCCTGTCTTCCACAAAGTTCAGTCTCAGTAGCCAAGAGTCTGGTCAACAGAAACATACCCATGATACTGCTTCCACCCACCATGGAGAGTCTTGGCAAACAAGTAATCCCACACTCGGATATTCCGAAGAGCTGTTTTCATCGCTATTGCTTAAATTGGGCCTCTCGCCGCTTGAAGAGGGACATGAGGAGATCTTGTGCTCTGATTCCCAGAGCATCTACAGTCAGAAGAAGATGATGGTGGGGAATGGCAATTAGTGTTTCACCAGGTCGATGATGATGATGAGACACACCAATAAGTCAACCGCAGTTAGTGTCTCAAGAAGTTCATGATGAGGATGAGACACAGTTGTCAATAACTGAGGTTGTTGTTAGGTTGTAGTGGGTAGTGGACGATGAAGTCACCGACCCAACCTGGGAAGGTGGCAAGCCAAGCGATGACATCAGTATAGAGGCGGAGGGATCCACAGCATTGCAACAGGCTGGAAGAGACAGTGCGGTGGAAAAAGGAAGAAGGCAGGCCACACCAAACAGGCCCGCAACTGTTCCCCAGAGCACCCCCTTTTGGCATGCCAAGGGGTAGGTGTTCCACAGTCTGGCGCTTTTTTGAGGAAAGTGCAGATGATAAAAGAATTGTCATTTGCAACCTGTGCCATACCAAAATGAGCAGGGGCATGAACACCACCACCAGCATGATCCGCCACATGGCATTAAAGGACCCTAATAGGTGGGCAAAATGCCTGGGACCACAACCAGTGTCTGCGAGTCACACCACTACCTCCCGCCATGCACCTGGACCTTTGCAAGCACCATCAGCTAGCACATCCACTTTTGTGTCCCAGCGCAGCGTACAGATGTCTATACCCGAGGCCTTTGAACAAAAGTGCAAATACCTAGCCACCCACCCACAGACTATAGCACTAAATGCGCACCTTTCCAAATTGCTGGCCCATGTTACCATTTAGGCTTGTGGACACTGAGGCTTTCTGCTGCCTGATGGCAGCAGCTGTCCCACGGCACTCTGTCCCCAGCCTCCAATATTTTTCACCACGGTGTGTAGTCCCAGCCTTACACCAGCATGTTTCCCATAACATTACCCATTCCCTGACCAACGCAGTTATTGGGAAAGGCCACTTAACGACTGACACATGGAAAAATGCTTTTGGCCAGGAACGCTACATTTTCCTGATGGCACACTGGGTGAACGTTGTGGAGGCCGCTAGAAAGTCGAACCCTGGGATGGCACAGGTGCTACCAACTCCAAGGATTTCAGGCACTACTTAAACCAGGGTTTCCGCCACCATCTACGTTAGTTGCTGCAACGCCCCCTTTTCCTCCTCCACTTCCACCTCTGAATTATTATCTTCCAGCACCATTTGGACATCAGTCAGTAGCTGGAAGCAGTGTAGCACTGCAGTGGGGAAGTGGCAACAGGCCGTGCTTAAACTGATCTGCTTAGGTGACAAACAGCACACCAGCGCAGAGCTGTGGCAGGGGATAAGGGACCAGACTGAGCTATGGCTTTCGCCACTTAACCTAGAACCAAGCATGGTTGTGTTTGATAATGGCCGTAACTTGTTGGCGGCTTTGGAGCTCGGCAAGCTCACACACATACCATGCCTGGTCCACGTGTTCAACTTAGTGGTTCAGCAGTTTCTCAAAACCTACACCAATTTGTCTGAGCTGCTGGTGAAGGTGCGCCACATCTGTGCCCATTTCTGCAAGTCATCGACAGCTTCAACCGGTCTGGCAATGCTGCAGCAGCGCTTGCATTTGCCAGCTCACCGACTGTTGTGCGACTTGATCACGCGCTGGAACTCAACATTCCACGTGTTGGCCAGGCTTTGTGAGCAGCAGAGGGCAGTAGTAGAATACCAGCTGCAACATGGTCATTGCCTTTCCAGTCAGCTTCCTCTTTTCACAGGCGATGAGTGGGCATTGATGTCTGACCTCTTTGAGGTTTTACACAACTTTGAGGAATCAACACAGATGGTGAGCAGCGATAACGCTATTATCAGTGTAACTATCCTACTTCTGTGTCTACTCAGACGCTCGCTGCTCACAATTAAGGTGGACACTTTGCATGCGGAAGAGGTGGAAATGGGGTTAGAAAGCGAGACCACCCTCAGTTCCTCTTCTCAGCGCAAATTGGATGATGAGGAGGAGAAGCAGGAGACGGTTGCCTCGGCTACAGAGGGTAGTACCCATGGAAGTTTTATTCCATCTGTCCAGCATGGATGGGTAGAATTGGAGGAAGAGGATGAGAAGATTGAGAAGCATCTTCCTGATGAGGACAGCAATGTCTTGTCTGTGTGGACTGTGGCACACATGGCTAAATTTATGTTATGCTGACTTCCCCATGACAATCACGTTGTACGCTTTTTGGCCAACACCGATTACTGGTTGTTCACCCTTCTCGACCCCCGCTACAAAGAGAAGGTCCTTGTGGAAAAATTGCTCCAAAAATTTCCTGCTGACAACGCTGGCTACAGAGTATGTAGTTCTTTGGCCAACCAAGAAGGAGAGACAAGGGGAACACACAGCACGCCTTGGGACAGTTTTATGACACCCTGCCAGCATCCTCAATGTGATGCGCAGCCTAGTGTCACACGGAGCAAAAATTTGGGGAAGACGGTGAAGAAGTACGTAGCAGACTGTGTCAACGTCCTCAGTGATCCCTGTGTACCTTACAACTATTGGGTGTCCAAACTTGACACGTGGCACCAACTGGCGCTCTACGCCTTGCAGGCCTGCCCCGCTGGCAGCGTCAGAATGTGTATTTAGTGCTCCTGGTGGCATAATAACTGATAAGCACATCCACCTGTCAACTGAAAATGCTGACCGTTTGACTCTTATAAAAATGAACAAGGTCCGGATTGCCCCTGACTTTTCTATTCCACCAGAGGAATGAGGCTGAACATATAGGCTCTCCAAATGTAGCTTTTATGGTGTATTGAATACACTGTATTCACATGCACCCCTTCCACCACTAAAAAGGGTATATGGTTCAATCTTTCTTTTCTCGTCGTCCTCCTCCATCATATCAACATGCTTATTAGGCTGCTCCTAATGTTTTAGAGGGTCAGCTCAGCAGTGGGACCTCACCCATAATGTTTTAGAGGGTCACTAGCAGGCCCTCAACCATAATGTTTTAGAGGGTTAGCTCAGCAGCAGAACCTCTCCCCTAAATTTTTAAAAGGTCAGCTAGGCAGCAGACCCTCACTCCTAATGTTTTAGAGGGTCACCAGCAGGCCCTTGCTCCAAATGTTTTTGACAGTCACCAGCAGGCCAGCAATCATAATTTTTCAAGGGTGTCTATGATGCCCTCCTTTATGTGTAATAAAGGGTGTATTGGAGTGCCGGGTCCTTGTCATTTTGACAGCCCTTTCCCTTAGTGCATAGGCTTTATGAGTGTAGGAGTCCCACTATCTGAACAATTGTACCACAATGTGAATGAAGCCCTCCTTTATATGATATACAGGTTGTACCTCTTCCTTGTTTTTGGCAGCACTTGCACTTTATATACAAGTAAATATACAGGAAAGAATGTTTCCTAACAAATTTTCCTCTAAAATCGATTTTATCTTCAGTTTGGTGCGTATTATTGTCAGTCTGTAAAAGTAGCATGCTACTTGGACAACATCATTTCCAGCAGCAACCTTGGAGTCCAATATGCATCCAGACATCCTCCCCATGCAGTTCCCAAACCATTTCAGTGGAGTTTCCATCAATTTCTGACCTTTTACTATGAACCAGACACCCTCCCCCCTTCAGAGCAGGGGGTGCCTGGCTTAATGCTCGGGTTCTATCATTGACTTCCATTGTTCTTGGGTGCTCGGTAGAGCTCCTGAGCATCCCGAGGTGTTCTGCTCAAGCACCCGAGCACTTTGGTGGATACATCATCATTATAGCAAAAACAGACAACATCTTTAGCAATTTTAATTCAATATTTTGGTTCAACTTCAGATGAACCAGAGAGACCTCCAAAGTAACCCCACATAGCTTGCACCTCTCTCAACAAAATGTGCAAACTAGTTCACTTTCTAGAAGGGCAAGAAAACCATAATGTATCTCTCTCTCTCCTAGGTTAGTCATCCTCAACCAAAAGACTTGTATGTAGTGCATTTATGTTTCATTACAGACTTTAAAATGGTTGTTTCTTTAAATGCTACTCTTCCGCTTGGGACCGGTGAAGAGAGTTATACTTACCCTCTCCTCAACATTGTCTTTGGATTTTGTGGTCCTTGGCACCCAATTTCTGGTCTCAACCTGAAAATTTACTGTATGAATGGAGTGCCTTGAACTGTTTCAGCCAATAACTAGCCCTATTGAGGATGTTACTGTTGGGTCACATGCCTATTGAATTACAGTTCAGGACAGTTACGGGCAGTGGCACATATGATCTTGTCCATGCAGGAAGTTTAAAGATGAGTACTAGAAGTTGAGTTTAAAAAAAGCCCAGAAGCCAAGGAGCCCAAACAGAGTAGTGGGGAGCTGAAAAGCTTAACTCTACATAGGTCCTACCTTTTGGGAGGAGATGAATTAAAACAATCCTGGATAATCTCCTGAATGTAATATCTGGCTGCAGTAATGTTAACTGAAAAATGTACCATGAAAAGTGTTCCTTTTTCAGAAAAATATGTCAGACTGGCTTATTTTAGTTCTTGAACTGGACAAAGGCAAAAAATCTGGATTATTAAACTTAACAGACGTGTCAGCAGCATGTTACTGATGTACTTTCCTGACAAATGACATAGCAAATTACAGTATTGCATAGCTAAGGATTGTAGCATAATATGGATTAGAACATTTATATAATCATTGCACTTGCATGTATGGTAGTAAATGAGTAATAACGACAGTATGTGGTGAAGGAACTCTGAAATGTATTTATGATTCTAAGAATTCCTTCTGTACCATGTCAAAAAAATACATCTCTGGAAATAACCTTCTGATCTAACAAATAATCTAAAAATGTTTTGTTTTAAGATATGTCACTTGACTCCTATGTGACTAGACTATGTGATTATTTTTGCAAGCATATGTCTGCAGCATAGACATTCACGATATCACAAGTTGAGTGCTAAGTTATCAGTAACATCTGAGCAAGCAAGTAAGGAGCATCTGTTTCTAATTTACCACACCTAACATAACCCTGAATGAGCTCTGTGGGTATGATATAGGACCTGATTCCCTGTCGGGACTACATAATAGCCAGTCTTACTTAGTTAACAGCTAATGGGCTTATCAGCTCTGACTGAGATAGGGGTTCCTTTAAATGGGTTATCCTGTGACTAAAGTAAAAAATAAAAATCATACATCACATAGTACATGACAAACTGTTTTTAACAATGCTAGAACCAACCCTGTACCTCATAAGATTCAGAGATCTCCCCATTCATTGCTCTGCTAGATTTTTATCAAGCTGACAGCCCAACGGGAGTGTCGTTTCTGCTGCAAATAAGGGGGCATGTCCATGCTCTCCCTATCACAGCTCAGGAGGCAGTTAAAGGATGAAACTGAGCATGTGCGGCCTTCTCAGTGAGCAGGTCAAAGAAATAAGAAAAAAAGAACAATCAGCATGTGGTGCTATACAGATACATTTTATGGAATAACTCACTGGCTATGCTCAATTTTAAATTACATGCAATTACAAAAGTATTCAGATGTAGGCGCTGGTTTAAAAACTGTAGAATATATTTCTTGGAGCAACTTCTTTAAGTAATAAGAGAAGGAAATACATAGATACATTTGGCTTATTGTTAGCGGCTGATAAATTAAATTCTAGAAAATTAGCTATGCAAAATATAACCTGGACCTTGATTTTTATACAAGTTATACAATTTGGAGTTCCCTTTGATTGAAATGGACACACTTTGCTAAGTTAAAAACTGGGTGTAATAAAAAATGGACATACTACTGGCTGTGTGAAGAGCAGCTAACCTCCAAGTGTTCTTAACTATTGATAGACAAGGTCTGTTTAATAAATCTGGTGATTTGATTGTTATGTTTAAGTCTGTACAGGTTATCTTATGTTACATACACGACCGTTTGTATTTTGTGGTCTGCAAAACACAAATCTGCAAAACATACGGATGACATCCATAATCTATTTTCTTTCAAATGGACATACAGAAACGGAATACATACAGATTAATTTCCGTTTGCTTATAGCCCTATTGAAGTGAATGATTCCGCATACAGGCGGCAAAAAAACAGAACAGACACGGAAACAAAATACGTTCATGTGTATGATGTACAATTCCATACAGTATATACTACTTTTTAGTCAACTGTTCAGGCAAACACATGAGGGGGTCACATGATAATATGAATAAATGAATAAATAAGTATAGCTTTTTTAACTTTTTCAAGTGCTAACATCCTAAGAATAATAACTCAGTATTTGTTCAAAGTAGTAAAGCTACTCAGGGGGCGCTCCTCTCCATCCTTCCAGGATCTACAGGGAGTGTGAATTATTAGGCAAGTTGTATTTTTGAGGATTAATTTTATTATTGAACAACAACCATGTTCTCAATGAACCCAAAAAACTCATTAATATCAAAGCTGAATATTTTTGGAAGTAGTTTTTAGTTTGTTTTTAGTTTTAGCTATTTTAGGGGGATATCTGTGTGTGCAGGTGACTATTACTGTACATAATTATTAGGCAACTTAACAAAAAACAAATATATACCCATTTCAATTATTTTTTTTTTACCAGTGAAACCAATATAACATCTCAACATTCACAAATATACATTTCTGACATTCAAAAACAAAACAAAAACAAATCAGTGACCAATATAGCCACCTTTCTTTGCAAGGACACTCAAAAGCCTGCCATCCATGGATTCTGTCAGTGTTTTGATCTGTTCACCATCAACATTGCGTGCAGCAGCAACCACAGCCTCCCAGACACTGTTCAGAGAGGTGTACTGTTTTCCCTCCTTGTAAATCTCACATTTGATGATGGACCACAGGTTCTCAATGGGGTTCAGATCAGGTGAACAAGGAGGCCATGTCATTAGATTTTCTTCTTTTATACCCTTTCTTGCCAGCCACGTTGTTGAGTACTTGGACGCGTGTGATGGAGCATTGTCCTGCATGAAAATCATGTTTTTCTTACCTTGCAGACTTCTTCCTGTACCACTGCTTGAAGAAGGTGTCTTCCAGAAACTGGCAGTAGGACTGGGAGTTGAGCTTGACTCCATCCTCAACCCAAAAAGGCCCCACAAGCTCATCTTTGATGATACCAGCCCAAACCAGTACTCCACCTCCACCTTGCTGGCGTCTGAGTCGGACTGGAGCTCTCTGCCCTTTACCAATCCAGCCATCTGGCCCATCAAGACTCACTCTCATTTCATCAGTCCATAAAACCTTAGAAAAATCAGTCTTGAGATATTTCTTGGCCCAGTATTGACTTTTTAGCTTGTGTGTCTTGTTCAGTGGTGGTCGTCTTTCAGCCTTTCTTACCTTGGCCATGTTTCTGAGTATTGCACACCTTGTGCTTTTGGGCACTCCAGTGATGTTGCAGCTCTGAAATATGGCCAAACTGGTGGCAAGTGGCATCTTGGCAGCTGCACGCTTGACTTTTCTCAGTTCATGGGCAGTTATTTTGCGCCTTGGTTTTTCCACACGCTTCTTGCGACCCTGTTGACTATTTTGAATGAAACGCTTGATTGTTCAATGATCACGCTTCAGAAGCTTTGCAATTTTAAGAGTGCTGCATCCCTCTGCAAGATATCTCACTATTTTTGACTTTTCTGAGCCTGTCAAGTCCTTCTTTTGACCCATTTTGCCAAAGGAAAGGAAGTTGCCTAATAATTATGCACACCTGATATAGGGTGTTGATGTCATTAGACCACACCCCTTCTCATTACAGAGATGCACATCACCTAATATGCTTAATTGGTAGTAGGCTTTCGAGCCTATACAGCTTGGAGTAAGACAACATGCATAAAGAGGATGATGTGGTCAAAATACTCATTTGCCTAATAATTCTGCACGTAGTGTATGTCGTCTCAAATGGGGTCCTTACTTAGATTTTTTATTACAGCAGCTAGAACAGTGATCCCTAGATACTGGCTCTCAACACAGGTTCCCACGATGAGGGATTGGTTTCAAGAAATGCAACAAATAGCTAGAATGGAGGAGATTTCGGCTGAAGCGTCCGATTTGTCGGCTAAATATAGCAGGACATGGGCTGGATGAGCTACTGCAATAGAATCCCCAGATTGTCTCTCTCTTCTGGCTTTATGAGGTACGATGACCTTAGTTTATGGTGGTGATGAAAGCCTCAGGCTTTATATCTCCCCTATATATCCCCCCCCCCTTGCCCTTACCCTCCTCTTTCTTTTCTTTCTCTTTCTTTCCTGTTCGACATTCTTTCTGTTTCTCTATTTTTTCAGTTAGGTTTATGTGCTCTGTTGATAAACTGAGCAGCAGATTATGACAGGATAGAATAGCATCGACAATGTTGTGCACTTTATGTATGTACTTGATGTCATGATATTTTGTACCAGTACTGTCATAAGTTGTCATGGAGCTCCTACAAGGAGTTTGTTATTTTGTAAAGTTTAATCTGAGGAAAACTTTAATAAAATCTGATTAATCTAAAGTAGTAAAGCTATAAAGTGTTATCTGTCAAGGTAGAGAAATTACTTTGCTACCAAAAAAAGTGTAAAAACATAAGTTAAGCCAGGTAGAAACAGCTAAAGTCCAACCAACACTTGGTTATAAAATATAAAAATTTACTAAAATAAAATGACTGAAAAAATGATCAACAGTTATTTATATAATCAAGCAGAAAAAATAGTAATGGCATTCAAGGTTAGTGCCCTAAAAAATCTGAAAGTGCACCAGGTAAATGGCCTAGTCTTGAACCACTAAAGGTAAATTTGCATTGCGTTTGTAGCTTGTGTTGAATGTATACTTCGAGAAGATTTCCCAATATACCTCTGACAGATGATTCTGATTAATGCCACTATGTAGACATACAGTGGCATACATGATAAGTTACCATTAGGCTTGAGCAAATTGGGTTCGGACTGCTGTGTCCGAACTCGATTAGTTTGTAAACTTTGTATAGAATATACGCTCTGTACCACAATAAAATGTATTTGCTGCACTGAGGCCTTATTCGGACCATTTGGTTTTAACCTTAATACATTTTGAGAGCAAAATACCATTAAAGTTCATGGTATGGCGGGATCCCGGACTTGATGGATCTATTCACATGGGAGAAAATTTTGTTGTGTTGCACAGTGACATAGAGTTTGTATAAAATTAGTTGTGGCTTTCAAAGTGACGCAGAATAAACAGAATGTGTTAACTAGGAATGATGAATTAGGTTCCAGTTGGGGGAGTAATTTGTCTGGTAATACCGTTGCAGTTCCAAACATAAACAATTGCAATAACAACGCAGACTAAGTTATTTGCTAAAGGAACGTATTAGTTACAATGAATTTGGTTAGAGTTGGTGGAACGATTGTTTGTGGTTAATTGCGATAACCAATGAGACTCCTACATGCCAAGTAGTTATTTGACCCCAGGTGGTCAAATAACGAGCAATATCCCCTGTTTGGTCATCATCTTATATGCCAGCTAGTTTTCGGGTCTTGTAACAGATCGTATTAGCGATGGTAAATGCAATGAAGGCAAAATATTTAACTAACTGTATCATTAAAATAATGGATTAACTCTTCATGTTGGTGCAGTAGAATGCGATGCACACTGTGATATATTACAACTGCAACCACAGTAATTAAAGCTCCAGCGTGTACTAAAGATATGGTTTAGGTGTTTAAAAAAAAGTGCAGGGAAATGGGGACATCAACCAGAGAAAGACACAGTGGCAACAATTCATAATAGTCCAAAAAGTAAACTATAGTCCAAAAAGTAAAGTGCAAGTGCAAAGAGTAACAAAAAGGCTATACAAAAGGAAAAAAATCAGTTACCCATGATGTGTCTCCTCCAGGATGGCGCCAACCCAGAGGAGACACATCATAGGTAACTGATTTTGTCCTTTTGTATAGACTTCTTGTTATTCTTTGCACATGCACTTTACTTAGGTCTTTACTTTTCGGACTATTATGAATTGTTGCCACTGTGTATTCCTCCGGTTTATGGTGCCATTTCCCTACATTTAATTTTAAATACTTTATTTATATGGATTCTGTAAATAAAGATTATTATTGATTTCATGCAGTCTGGCATTTTTTATTTTTTTATAGGTGTTTGTATTGCTCTTTTGCCATAGCAATATATGGTAGCAAAGTAATATGAGATATTTTTCTAATTTCTTGTTGTAAATGGGCTGACATTTTTCTTTATTAAAGATTCATGAAGTTAAGAAGCTCGTAGTTGGATCTTTAACCGTAGCCTAATACTGACACTATGTAATGCAACAGCTAACAGAAGCCATTCTCTATGATAAATTTTGCTCCACTGCACAATTTAACAGGGTGAAATATTTAACCATGGCCTAATACTAACACTATGCAACACATTAGCTAACTTAAATGCATCTGTTATAGTAAATTTGCCTCCACAGCTTATTTGAACAGGGCAAAATATTTTACAGTGACCTAATACTGATGCTATATAATGCAACAACTAACAGAATGCATTTGCTATCATAAATTTGTCTCTACTGCTCATTTGAACAGGGCAAAATATTTTACTGTGACCTAATACTGACACAGCTAACAGAATGCATTTGCTATGATAAATCTGGCTCCACTGCAGTTAAACACAGTGAATTATTACACTATCCTGGAATACGGATGAAACAGAACTGTTTTGCTAACATAGGGGATTAACTTTAATTGTGGGTGCAATAGAATGTGCTGTGCATAGCAAAACAGTCAACCTGCAGTCTTCCTATAGTCTCAAAACAGTCTCCCTGTACTGTCTCAAAACTCACCCTTTCCAATATTTTTTTTAAACCACTTTTCAGCAACTTTGTGCCTAGTGCACAAGTTCTTGCAACGTCACTCCAAGTGGGATGAGTTTTTTTTAATGGGCTGTAACATCACAGAGGGATGACTAACAGCATATTGGCAATCATTTTAGGACAAACTGATTCACTACCATGAAGAGCAAGGAAATTCTGATCCATGGCAAATCAAAGTTTTCCTTCCGATCAAATTCCACTTCTGATGTTTCCATTCGCTCAAACTCAACATTCGCAGAGCTGTCGTGCCAACATGAACACCCCTGCCGCACCTAATCTGCCCCAATATCCTGGATAAAGCAATACTAATGTCCCCCAGTGACTTGCTGAAAAACATGCCATTTTCCCTCCACCGCTGCGTGATGCCTGTCACTGCTTTTTATGAATAGTGTTGAGCGCGAATATTCGAATATCGAATTTTTTTCGCGAATATCGGCACTTCGCTAATTCGCGAATATTTCGAATATAGTGATATAAATTCGATATTTCGAATATTCTTTTTTTTTTTTTTTTTTTTTATTGTTATATTTTTTTCTTTCCCACTTCCCTAAAGTTGTTCTTACCTGTCCTTTGGATTCCTGGCTTCCTGGCTGCTCCAGTCAGTGCCCGTTGCCGCTTCTGCCAACTTCCATGCTCATGGAGCGTCCCCATCGCCATGGGAACATCTCCATATACTAGAATGTACTGTCGGATTTGAGAATTACGTTGAAATCGCAATTCGATTATTTCAAGTTATAATAATCGAATTTCGATTTTAACTTAGCACTGCTATAGACCATATTAGGCTAGAATTAACGAATATGGAATATAGCAGTGCTAAGTTAAAATCGAAATTCGATTATTATAACTTGAAAAAATCGAATTGCGATTTCAACGTAATTCTCAAATCCGACAGTACATTCTAGTATATGGAGTCGTTCCCATGGTGATGGGGACGCTCCATAAGCATGGAATATGGCTTCAATGGCTTGGTAGAATTAGCGAATTGACGAATATATTCGTTATATTCCACAAAACGAATATAACGAATGTATTCGTCATATTCCACAAAACGAAGATAACGAAGTATTCTGCATCTTCGTTTTAGCTACCTATTCGTCAATTTCGCTAATTCTAGCAATGATATAGGAAAGTTGACTATAGAGACAGCTAAGTATAATTCGCTATGCGATTATATGACTGCTTTTTTTTATAAATAGTAAATTATAATAATTATCAGGTATTATAATTATTCTATTTATTTAAAAAAAAAGCAGTAATATAATCGCATAGCGAATTAAACTTAGCTGTCTCTATAGTCAACTTTCCTATATCATTGCTAGAATTAGCGAAATTGATGAATAGGTAGCTAAAACAAAGATGCAGAATACTTTGTTATCTTCGTTTTGTGGAATATGACGAATACATTCGTTATATTCATTTTGTGGAATATAACGAATATATTCGTCAATTCGCTAATTCTACCAAGCCATTGAAGCCATATTCCATGCTTATGGAGCGTCCCCATCACCATGGGAACGACTCCATATACTAGAATGTACTGTCGGATTTGAGAATTACGTTGAAATTGCAATTCGATTTTTTCAAGTTATAATAATCGAATTTCGATTTTAACTTAGCACTGCTATATGCCATATTAGGCTAGAATTTTAACGAATATGGAATATAGCAGTGCTGTTAAAATCGAAATTCGATTTTTATAACTTGAATTAATCGTATTGCTATTTCAATAGGAGAGTAGCCTTTAAGTTAAAATCGAAATTCGATTATTTAAATCGCATATTAATCGCGATAACAAGAATAATGACGAATATTCGATTTCGACGAATATAAAACGAATATTCTATCGAATATTCGCGAATTTCGTCGAAATCGAATATGGCACCTGCCGCTCATCACTATTTATGAACCCATCCATCACTAGCGGGTTCCTCACAGGTAGTCTTCTGAGTAGCAGATGGTGTATCCATCCCGTGTTTGGCTGCAGATCTCCCACTGATTCTACCCTGCTGTCTCACAGGAAAGCTGCCACCCTGCTGGGCACACTTTCATCCTCTCCCCTTGATGATGATGATGCCCCACTTCACCCGGTTCCCACATGCGATCATTTAAACAGGTTTTGAAATTTACGTTGGTTTGTTCCTCACTAATGTCACCCTCACCTGTCTCTTGTGCACGTCACTGACTTCTCATAAGATGTGCTCCCACCCGACTGTTATTATAAGTAATTGCATGAATAGAGGAGTCCGCAGCAGACCTCTTCTCCAAGTCTGTGCTGGCCTACATCTGCTGACTGTTCTCAAACAGCTCATCATGGCTGAAAAGCAGAGCAGAGTCGGCGGCATACAAGAGATAGTTTCAGGACGGTTGAGGGCACAGAGGCAGTTCCTGGACCATGCCAACTAAGTGAGGTGTCAGAGGAACCCATCAATTCCTGACTGTGTTCATCTGTTGTCACCTGAAGTAATGTTGAAGAGCGAGTCAACCGGAGGGCCCAAGCAACTGTTTATAGCCATAGTGTACAGTAACTGTATCAATAATGTAACAGATTAGCTGCAAATGTGTCAGCAGTTCAACAGGATGTAGACAGTGATATATATTAAACCACCCTCTAATATTGAGGCTGAATAATTCTATATATCAACTAAAAGATTAACAGAGATTGGCACCCAGTGATATATTAAACTGCCCTTTAATACTGAGGCTAAATAATATGCATATGGTGATATATTAGACCACCCTTTAATGCTGTTGCACAGTAATTCTCTATATAAAATAAGAGATTACCTACAAATGTACCAGCAGTTAAACAAGATGCAGAAGGCCATATTCTGTATTGCACTGCACTTTAAGTGTTCTTTCACACCTGCGTTCTTGTCTTCCGGCATAGAGTTCCGTCGTCGGGGCTCTATGCCGGAAGAATCCTGATCAGGATTATCCGAATGCATTCTGAATGGAGAGAAATCCGTTCAGGATGCATCAGGATGTCTTCAGTTCCGGAACGGAGCGTTTTTTGTCCGGAGAAAATACTGCAGCATGCTGCGCTTTTTGCTCCGGCCAAAAATCCTGAAGACTTGCCGCAAGGCCGGATCCGGAATTAATGCCCATTGAAAGGCATTGATCCGGATCCGGCCTTAAGCTAAACGTCATTTTGGCGCATTGCCGGATCCGACGTTTAGCTTTTTTAGAGTGGTTACCATGGCTGCCGGGACGCTAAAGTCCTGGCAGCCATGGTAAAGTGTAGCGGGGAGCGGGGGAGCAGCATACTTACCGTCCGTGCGGCTCCCGGGGCGCTCCAGACTGAAGTCAGGGCGCCCCAGGCGCATGGATGACGTGATCGCATGGCACATCATCCATGCGCATGGGGCGCTCTGACATCACTCTGGAGCGCCCCGGGAGCCACACGGACTGTAAGTATACTGCTCCCCGCTCCTACTATGGCAACCAGGACTTTAATAGCGTCCTGGCTGCCATAGTAACACTGAAAGCATTTTGAAGACAGATTCGTCTTCAAATGCTTTCAGTACACTTGCGTTTTTCCAGATCCGGCGTGTAATTCCGGCGAGTGGAGTACACGCCGGATCCGGACAACGCAAGTGTGAAAGAGGCCTAATACTGATGCACAGTAATTATATGTATAAATTAAAAGATTAACTGTGATTGTGGCAGTAGGTGAACAAGATGCAGGAGGCAACTACACTCAGCCTGCACTGTCCCTGCAGTCTCCCTATGCTCTCCCTACAGTATCTAAAAATGCTCCCTACGAGCCTAAACCTGCAGCCTAAAGAACCCCACCATGGTCAAAATTGGCAGAGACTGGATCAGGGACCATCCGGAACCCGACAGGTCCAAGAAGAATCAATCTGAAACAGAACAGTACCTGAAAAAAAAATGTCAGCTTCTCCGGCGCACAAGCCCAAGATGGCGCTGGGCCCTCAACATGACTCAGACACACATGCAGACTCGGAGAGCTCCGTGGACCTAGAAGATGAGGTAAACTCACCCAGCACCTTATCCTTCTCCAAGAAATATTTTAAAAAAAGTTCTGGCTATGGCCCTGGCGCCTGTTAAGAGAGAATTAGCAGACATTAAGACTAGAGATGAACTAAACAAAGCTGATGAAGTGGAATTCGATCCGAATTCAAGAAAAAAAATGATTTGCAAGGAATAAAATGGCTGCTGCACGTGTGAGGACATGGAGCAAGGAACTCTGGGAAGGTGGAATCACCCATAATTCCATGGATGTAGCCAATCAGCAGCCAGCCAGCCCTGTGATGTCACAGCCCTATAAATAGCCTCAGCCATCTTGAATTCAGCAATTTTCCAGTGTACTTAGTGCAGGTAGAGACGTCAGCAGGCACTAGGTAAGGTGCTAGAAAAAACTTCATTGTTCTAAAAAAAAATATTTACAAGTGCAAGGAAAGATTATTGAAGGTGTAGGGAAAGGATAGGGAGGAATCATTCCATAGAATTTCAGTTGAACAGGGTTTAGTAGGGGAGGTTACAGCCTCGGTAATAGGAACATTCCTATACACCTTGGTGCACTGACTGGGCACCCAAATTGCCATTGTACAGCTCTGTAATTCCAGCAAACCATTCTTGTTATTGGGCTGTTACATCGATTAACAGGGTTAATTACAAGGTAATATTTCTAGTGCTATGTCAGGCGTGCACAGACAGCGGGTCTATTGTCCACACTAACATTTAAATATGGTAGCTGACATTACCTTAACTTCCTTTAATGTCAAAAGAATGAACACGCCCCCAGAAGAGATCACAGATCTTTGCCTTACTTAGCAAAGCGAGAGCAGACATATGTTTTCTCCAAGAGACACACCTAAGGTGTGGGCATATCCCCAAATTCCCTCAACATTGCTATAATCAATGGTTCCATAGCACCTTAACCTCAGCCTCTAGAGGTACCAGTATAGGAATAGCCAAACATATTCCCTTGGCCCCAATAGCAACCGTCCAGGACGCAGATAGGAGGTTTCTGTTTGTAAAGGGCAAATTGGGTACCGTGACACTTGCTTGTCTTTATGCCCCAAATAGAGGACAGTCCAGGTGGATTAAATCCACTCTGACCAAACTCATTCTCTTTGCAGAAGGATTGATTTTTATAGGGGGGGGGGGGACCTCAATATTGCCCTCAATCCTCTGTTGGACTCCTCCATTGGCACTTCTGCCCACTCGCAAAAATCCATTAGTCGTATATATAAACCCTTGAAAACTACATAACTAGGGATGAGCGAACTCGAACTGTATAGTTCGGGTTCGTACCGAATTTTGGGGTGTCCGTGACACGGACCCGAACCCGGACATTTTCGTAAAAGTCCGGGTTCGGGTTCGGTGTTCGTCGCTTTCTTCGCGCTTTTGTGACGCTTTCTTGGCGCTTTTTGAAAGGCTGCAAAGCAGCCAATCAACAAGCGTCATACTACTTGCCCCAAGAGGCCATCACAGCCATGCCTACTATTGGCATGGCTGTGATTGGCCAGAGCACCATGTGACCCAGCCTCTATTTAAGCTGGAGTCACATAGCGCCGCCCGTCACTCTGCTCTGATTAGCGTAGGGAGAGGTTGCGGCTGCGACAGTAGGGCGAGATTAGGCAGATTAACTCCTCCAAAGGACTTGATTAACTGATCGATCTGCAGCTGTGGATCATTGAGCTGCTGATCCTCAATTGCTCACTGTTTTTAGGCTGCACAGACCGTTTGTCAGTCTCATTTTTCTGGGGTGATCGGCGGCCATTTTGTGTCTTGTGGTGCGCCAGCACAAGCTGCGACCAAGTGCATTTAACCCTCAATGGTGTGGTTGTTTTTTGGCTAAAGCCTACATCAGGGTGAAGCTGTGACACCAAGTGCATTTAACCAGCAATAGTCTGTTCATTTTTTGGCCATATACAAAATCAGGGGCAAGCTGCGCCTGTCACCAAGTGCATTTAACCCTCAATGGTGTGGTTGTTTTTTGGCTAAAGCCTACATCAGGGTGAAGCTGTCACACCAAGTGCATTTAACCAGCAATAGTCTGTTCATTTTTTGGCCATATACAAAATCAGGGGCAAGCTGCGCCTGTCACCAAGTGCATTTAACCCTCAATGGTGTGGTTGTTTTTTGGCTAAAGCCTACATCAGGGTGAAGCTGTCACACCAAGTGCATTTAACCAGCAATAGTCTGTTCATTTTTTGGCCATATACAAAATCAGGGGCAAGCTGCGCCTGTCACCAAGTGCATTTAACCCTCAATGGTGTGGTTGTTTTTTGGCTAAAGCCTACATCAGGGTGAAGCTGTCACACCAAGTGCATTTAACCAGCAATAGTCTGTTCATTTTTTGGCCATATCCCAGTCTAATTCTGTCACTAAATCCATACCGGTCACCCAGCGCCTAAATACTAGGCCTCAAATTTATATCCAGCTAAATCTGTCCCTAGTGCTGTAGCTGGGCGAGTTATTTAGTGTCCGTTCAAGCACATTTCTTGTTCTGGGTTGAAATACAATTCCCAATTTAGCAATTTCATAATTTAGTGGTTCCTGCTATATCAGAGCTCTTTGAAATCTATCCCAAAAAGGGTATATAATATTGAAGGTGCACATAGGGTCATTCAGAGTAACTTCACACACACCCGCTACTGTGTATTTCCAAGTCTAATTCTGTCACTAAATCCATACCGGTGACCCAGCGCCTAAATACTAGGCCTCAAATTTAATTCCCTCTAAATCTCTCGTTACCCACCGCTGTACTGTTGTTGCTGGGCAAGATATTTAGTGTCCGTCAAAGCACATTTTTTGTTCTGGGTTGAAGTACAATTCCCAATTTAGCAATTTCATAATTTAGTGGTTTCTGCTATATCAGAGCTATTTGAAATCTATCCCAAAAAGGGTATATAATATTGAAGGTGCACATAGGGTCATTCAGAATAACTTCACACACACCCGCTACTGTGTATTTCCAAGTCTAATTCTGTCACTAAACCCATACCTGTCACCCAGCGCCTAAATACTAGGCCTCAAATTTAAATCCCTCTAAATCTCTCGTTACCGTTGTCCTGTTGTAGCTGGGAAAGTTATTTAGTGCCCGTCAAAGCACATTTTTTGTTCTGGGTTGAAGTACAATTCCCAATTTAGCAATTTCATAATTTAGTGGTTCCTGCTATATCAGAGCTATTTGAAATCTATCCCAAAAAGGGTATATAATATTGAAGGTGCACATAGGGTCATTCAGAATAACTTCACACACACCCGCTACTGTGTATTTCCAAGTCTAATTCTGTCACTAAATCCATACCGGTGACCCAGCGCCTAAATACTAGGCCTCAAATTTAATTCCCTCTAAATCTCTCGTTACCCACCGGTGTACTGTTGTTGCTGGGCAAGATATTTAGTGTCCGTCAAAGCACATTTTTTGTTCTGGGTTGAAGTACAATTCCCAATTTAGCAATTTCATAATTTAGTGGTTTCTGCTATATCAGAGCTATTTGAAATCTATCCCAAAAAGGGTATATAATATTGAAGGTGCACATAGGGTCATTCAGAATAACTTCACACACACCCGCTACTGTGTATTTCCAAGTCTAATTCTGTCACTAAACCCATACCTGTCACCCAGCGCCTAAATACTAGGCCTCAAATTTAAATCCCTCTAAATCTCTCGTTACCGTTGTCCTGTTGTAGCTGGGAAAGTTATTTAGTGCCCGTCAAAGCACATTTTTTGTTCTGGGTTGAAGTACAATTCCCAATTTAGCAATTTCATAATTTAGTGGTTCCTGCTATATCAGAGCTATTTGAAATCTATCCCAAAAAGGGTATATAATATTGAAGGTGCACATAGGGTCATTCAGAATAACTTCACACACACCCGCTACTGTGTATTTCCAAGTCTAATTCTGTCACTAAATCCATACCGGTGACCCAGCGCCTAAATACTAGGCCTCAAATTTAATTCCCTCTAAATCTCTCGTTACCCACCGCTGTACTGTTGTTGCTGGGCAAGATATTTAGTGTCCGTCAAAGCACATTTTTTGTTCTGGGTTGAAGTACAATTCCCAATTTAGCAATTTCATAATTTAGTGGTTTCTGCTATATCAGAGCTATTTGAAATCTATCCCTAAAAGGGTATATAATATTGAAGGTGCACATAGGGTCATTCAGAATAACTTCACACACACCCGCTACTGTGTATTTCCAAGTCTAATTCTGTCACTAAACCCATACCTGTCACCCAGCGCCTAAATACTAGGCCTCAAATTTATATCCAGCTAAATCTGTCCCTAGTGCTGTAGCTGGGCGAGTTATTTAGTGTCCGTTCAAGCACATTTCTTGTTCTGGGTTGAAATACAATTCCCAATTTAGCAATTTCATAATTTAGTGGTTCCTGCTATATCAGAGCTCTTTGAAATCTATCCCAAAAAGGGTATATAATATTGAAGGTGCACATAGGGTCATTCAGAGTAACTTCACACACACCCGCTACTGTGTATTTCCAAGTCTAATTCTGTCACTAAATCCATACCGGTGACCCAGCGCCTAAATACTAGGCCTCAAATTTAATTCCCTCTAAATCTCTCGTTACCCACCGCTGTACTGTTGTTGCTGGGCAAGATATTTAGTGTCCGTCAAAGCACATTTTTTGTTCTGGGTTGAAGTACAATTCCCAATTTAGCAATTTCATAATTTAGTGGTTTCTGCTATATCAGAGCTATTTGAAATCTATCCCAAAAAGGGTATATAATATTGAAGGTGCACATAGGGTCATTCAGAATAACTTCACACACACCCGCTACTGTGTATTTCCAAGTCTAATTCTGTCACTAAACCCATACCTGTCACCCAGCGCCTAAATACTAGGCCTCAAATTTAAATCCCTCTAAATCTCTCGTTACCGTTGTCCTGTTGTAGCTGGGAAAGTTATTTAGTGCCCGTCAAAGCACATTTTTTGTTCTGGGTTGAAGTACAATTCCCAATTTAGCAATTTCATAATTTAGTGGTTCCTGCTATATCAGAGCTATTTGAAATCTATCCCAAAAAGGGTATATAATATTGAAGGTGCACATAGGGTCATTCAGAATAACTTCACACACACCCGCTACTGTGTATTTCCAAGTCTAATTCTGTCACTAAATCCATACCGGTGACCCAGCGCCTAAATACTAGGCCTCAAATTTAATTCCCTCTAAATCTCTCGTTACCCACCGGTGTACTGTTGTTGCTGGGCAAGATATTTAGTGTCCGTCAAAGCACATTTTTTGTTCTGGGTTGAAGTACAATTCCCAATTTAGCAATTTCATAATTTAGTGGTTTCTGCTATATCAGAGCTATTTGAAATCTATCCCTAAAAGGGTATATAATATTGAAGGTGCACATAGGGTCATTCAGAATAACTTCACACACACCCGCTACTGTGTATTTCCAAGTCTAATTCTGTCACTAAACCCATACCTGTCACCCAGCGCCTAAATACTAGGCCTCAAATTTAAATCCCTCTAAATCTCTCGTTACCGTTGTCCTGTTGTAGCTGGGAAAGTTATTTAGTGCCCGTCAAAGCACATTTTTTGTTCTGGGTTGAAGTACAATTCCCAATTTAGCAATTTCATAATTTAGTGGTTCCTGCTATATCAGAGCTATTTGAAATCTATCCCAAAAAGGGTATATAATATTGAAGGTGCACATAGGGTCATTCAGAATAACTTCACACACACCCGCTACTGTGTATTTCCAAGTCTAATTCTGTCACTAAATCCATACCGGTGACCCAGCGCCTAAATACTAGGCCTCAAATTTAATTCCCTCTAAATCTCTCGTTACCCACCGGTGTACTGTTGTTGCTGGGCAAGATATTTAGTGTCCGTCAAAGCACATTTTTTGTTCTGGGTTGAAGTACAATTCCCAATTTAGCAATTTCATAATTTAGTGGTTTCTGCTATATCAGAGCTATTTGAAATCTATCCCTAAAAGGGTATATAATATTGAAGGTGCACATAGGGTCATTCAGAATAACTTCACACACACCCGCTACTGTGTATTTCCAAGTCTAATTCTGTCACTAAACCCATACCTGTCACCCAGCGCCTAAATACTAGGCCTCAAATTTAAATCCCTCTAAATCTCTCGTTACCGTTGTCCTGTTGTAGCTGGGAAAGTTATTTAGTGCCCGTCAAAGCACATTTTTGTTCTGGGTTGAAGTACAATTCCCAATTTAGCAATTTCATAATTTAGTGGTTTCTGCTATATCAGAGCTATTTGAAATCTATCCCTAAAAGGGTATATAATATTCAAGGTGCACATTGGGTCATTCAGAATAACTTCACACACACACGCTTCTGTGCATTTCCAAGTCTAATTCTGTCACTAAATCCATACCGGTCACCCAGCGCCTAAATACTAGGCCTCAAATTTATATCCCGCTGAATTTGAATACAATACATTGGGCCAAATAATATATTTGTTGTTGTGGTGAACCATAACAATGAGAAAAACATCTAGTAAGGGACGCGGACGTGGACATGGTCGTGGTGGTGTTAGTGGACCCTCTGGTGCTGGGAGAGGACGTGGCCGTTCTGCCACATCCACACGTCCTAGTGTACCAACTACCTCAGGTCCCAGTAGCCGCCAGAATTTACAGCGATATATGGTGGGGCCCAATGCCGTTCTAAGGATGGTAAGGCCTGAGCAGGTACAGGCATTAGTCAATTGGGTGGCCGACAGTGGATCCAGCACGTTCACATTATCTCCCACCCAGTCTTCTGCAGAAAGCGCACAGATGGCGCCTGAAAACCAACCCCATCAGTCTGTCACATCACCCCCATGCATACCAGGGAAACTGTCTCAGCCTCAAGTTATGCAGCAGTCTCTTATGCTGTTTGAAGACTCCGCTGGCAGGGTTTCCCAAGGGCATCCACCTAGCCCTTCCCCAGCGGTGAAAGACATAGAATGCACTGACGCACAACCACTTATGTTTCCTGATGATGAGGACATGGGAATACCACCTCAGCATGTCTCTGATGATGACGAAACACAGGTGCCAACTGCTGCGTCTTTCTGCAGTGTGCAGACTGAACAGGAGGTCAGGGATCAAGACTGGGTGGAAGACGATGCAGGGGACGATGAGGTCCTAGACCCCACATGGAATGAAGGTCGTGCCACTGACTTTCACAGTTCGGAGGAAGAGGCAGTGGTGAGACCGAGCCAACAGCGTAGCAAAAGAGGGAGCAGTGGGCAAAAGCAGAACACCCGCCGCCAAGAGACTCCGCCTGCTACTGACCGCCGCCATCTGGGACCGAGCACCCCAAAGGCAGCTTCAAGGAGTTCCCTGGCATGGCACTTCTTCAAACAATGTGCTGACGACAAGACCCGAGTGGTTTGCACGCTGTGCCATCAGAGCCTGAAGCGAGGCATTAACGTTCTGAACCTGAGCACAACCTGCATGACCAGGCACCTGCATGCAAAGCATGAACTGCAGTGGAGTAAACACCTTAAAACCAAGGAAGTCACTCAGGCTCCCCCTGCTACCTCTTCTGCTGCTGCCGCCTCGGCCTATTCTGCTGCTGCCGCCTCGGCCTCTTCCTCCGCCTCTGGAGGAACGTTGGCACCTGCCGCCCAGCAAACAGGGGATGTACCACCAACACCACCACCACCACCTCCGTCACCAAGCGTCTCAACCATGTCACACGCCAGCGTTCAGCTCTCCATCTCACAAACATTTGATAGAAAGCGTAAATTCCCACCTAGCCACCCTCGATCCCTGGCCCTGAATGCCAGCATTTCTAAACTACTGGCCTATGAAATGCTGTCATTTAGGCTGGTGGACACAGACAGCTTCAAACAGCTCATGTCGCTTGCTGTCCCACAGTATGTTGTTCCCAGCCGGCACTACTTCTCCAAGAGAGCCGTGCCTTCCCTGCACAACCAAGTATCCGATAAAATCAAGTGTGCACTGCGCAACGCCATCTGTAGCAAGGTCCACCTAACCACAGATACGTGGACCAGTAAGCACGGCCAGGGACGCTATATCTCCCTAACTGCACACTGGGTAAATGTAGTGGCAGCTGGGCCCCAGGCGGAGAGCTGTTTGGCGCACGTCCTTCCGCCGCCAAGGATCGCAGGGCAACATTCTTTGCCTCCTGTTGCCACCTCCTCCTTCTCGGCTTCCTCCTCCTCTTCTTCCACCTGCTCATCCAGTCAGCCACACACCTTCACCACCAACTTCAGCACAGCCCGGGGTAAACGTCAGCAGGCCATTCTGAAACTCATATGTTTGGGGGACAGGCCCCACACCGCACAGGAGTTGTGGCGGGGTATAGAACAACAGACCGACGAGTGGTTGCTGCCGGTGAGCCTCAAGCCCGGCCTGGTGGTGTGTGATAATGGGCGAAATCTCGTTGCAGCTCTGGGACTAGCCAATTTGACGCACATCCCTTGCTTGGCGCATGTGCTGAATTTGGTGGTGCAGAAGTTCATTCACAACTACCCCGACATGTCAGAGCTGCTGCATAAAGTGCGGGCCGTCTGTTCGCGCTTCCGGCGTTCACATCCTGCTGCTGCTCGCCTGTCTGCGCTACAGCGTAACTTCGGCCTTCCCGCTCACCGCCTCATATGCGACGTGCCCACCAGGTGGAACTCCACCTTGCACATGCTGGACAGACTGTGCGAGCAGCAGCAGGCCATAGTGGAGTTTCAGCTGCAGCACGCACGGGTCAGTCGCACTACAGAACAGCACCACTTCACCACCAATGACTGGGCCTCCATGCGAGACCTGTGTGCCCTGTTGCGCTGTTTCGAGTACTCCACCAACATGGCCAGTGGCGATGACACCGTTATCAGCGTTACAATACCACTTCTATGTCTCCTTGAGAAAACACTTAGGGCGATGATGGAAGAGGAGGTGGCCCAGGAGGAGGAGGAGGAGGAGGAGGAAGAGGGGTCATTTTTAGCACTTTCAGGCCAGTCTCTTCGAAGTGACTCAGAGGGAGGTTTTTGGCAACAGCAGAGGCCAGGTACAAATGTGGCCAGCCAGGGCCCACTACTGGAGGACGAGGAGGACGAGGATGAGGAGGAGGTGGAGGAGGATGAGGATGAAGCATGGTCACAGCGGGGTGGCACCCAACGCAGCTCGGGTCCATCACTGGTGCGTGGCTGGGGGGAAAGGCAGGACGATGACGATACGCCTCCCACAGAGGACAGCTTGTCCTTATCCCTGGGCAGCCTGGCACACATGAGCGACTACATGCTGCAGTGCCTGCGCAACGACAGCAGAGTTGCCCACATTTTAACCTGTGCGGACTACTGGGTTGCCACCCTGCTGGATCCACGCTACAAAGACAATGTGCCCACCTTACTTCCTGCACTGGAGCGTGATAGGAAGATGCGCGAGTACAAGCGCACGTTGGTAGACACGCTACTGAGAGCATTCCCAAATGTCACAGGGGAACAAGTGGAAGCCCAAGGCCAAGGCAGAGGAGGAGCAAGAGGTCGCCAAGGCAGCTGTGTCACGGCCAGCTCCTCTGAGGGCAGGGTTAGCATGGCAGAGATGTGGAAAACTTTTGTCAACACGCCACAGCTAACTGCACCACCACCTGATACGCAACGTGTTAGCAGGAGGCAACATTTCACTAACATGGTGGAACAGTACGTGTGCACACCCCTCCACGTACTGACTGATGGTTCGGCCCCATTCAACTTCTGGGTCTCTAAATTGTCCACGTGGCCAGAGCTAGCCTTTTATGCCTTGGAGGTGCTGGCCTGCCCGGCAGCCAGCGTTTTGTCTGAACGTGTATTCAGCACGGCAGGGGGCGTCATTACAGACAAACGCAGCCGCCTGTCTACAGCCAATGTGGACAAGCTGACGTTCATAAAAATGAACCAGGCATGGATCCCACAGGACCTGTCCGTCCCTTGTCCAGATTAGACATTAACTACCTCCCCATAACCATATATTATTGGACTCCAGGGCACTTCCTCATTCAATCCTATTTTTATTTTCATTTTACCATTATATTGCGAGGCTACCCAAAGTTGAATGAACCTCTCCTCTGCCTGTGTGCTAGGCCTAAATATATGCCAATGGACTGTTGCAGTGGTGGGTGACGTGAAGCCTCATTCTCTGCTATGACATGCAGACTGATTCTCTGCTGACATGAAGCCAGATCCTCTGTTACGGGAGCTCTCTCCTCTGCCTGGGTGCTGGGCCTAAATTTATGACAATTGACTGTTGCAGTGGTGGGTGACGTGAAGCCTGATTCTCTGCTATGATATGAAGACTGATTCTCTGCTGACATGAAGCCAGATTGTCTGTTACGGGACCTTTCTCCTCTGCCTGGGTTCTGGGCCTAAATTTATGAAAATTGACTGTTGCAGTGGTGGGTGACGTGAAGCCTGATTCTCTGCTATGATATGAAGACTGATTCTCTGCTGACATGAAGCCAGATTGTCTGTTACGGGACCTCTCTCCTCTGCCTGGGTGCTGGGCCTAAATTTATGAAAATTGACTCTTACAGTGGTGGGTGACGTGAAGCCTGATTCTCTGCTATGATATGAAGACTGATTCTCTGCTGACATGAAGCCAGATTCTCTGTTACGGGACCTCTCTCCTCTGCCTGGGTGCTGGGCCTAAATTTATGACAATGGACTGTTGCAGTGGTGGCTGACGTGAAGCCTGATTCTCTGCTATGACATGCAGACTGATTCTCTGCTGTCATGAAGCCAGATTGTCTGTTACGGGACCTCTCTGCTCTGCCTGTGTGCTAGGCCTAAATATATGCCAATGGACTGTTGCAGTGGTGGCTGACGTGAAGCCTCATTCTCTGCTATGACATGCAGACTGATTCTCTGCTGTCATGAAGCCAGATTGTCTGTTACGGGACCTCTCTGCTCTGCCTGTGTGCTAGGCCTAAATATATGCCAATGGACTGTTGCAGTGGTGGGTGACGTGAAGCCTCATTCTCTGCTATGACATGCAGACTGATTCTCTGCTGACATGAAGCCAGATTGTCTGTTACGGGACCTCTCTGCTCTGCCTGTGTGCTAGGCCTAAATATATGCCAATGGACTGTTGCAGTGGTGGGTGACGTGAAGCCTCATTCTCTGCTATGACATGCAGACTGATTCTCTGCTGACATGAAGCCAGATTGTCTGTTACGGGACCTCTCTGCTCTGCCTGTGTGCTAGGCCTAAATATATGCCAATGGACTGTTGCAGTGGTGGGTGACGTGAAGCCTCATTCTCTGCTATGACATGCAGACTGATTCTCTGCTGACATGAAGCCAGATTGTCTGTTACGGGACCTCTCTGCTCTGCCTGTGTGCTAGGCCTAAATATATGCCAATGGACTGTTGCAGTGGTGGGTGACGTGAAGCCTCATTCTCTGCTATGACATGCAGACTGATTCTCTGCTGACATGAAGCCAGATCCTCTGTTACGGGACCTCTCTGCTCTGCCTGTGTGCTAGGCCTAAATATATGCCAATGGACTGTTGCAGTGGTGGGTGACGTGAAGCCTCATTCTCTGCTATGACATGCAGACTGATTCTCTGCTGACATGAAGCCAGATTGTCTGTTACGGGACCTCTCTGCTCTGCCTGTGTGCTAGGCCTAAATATATGCCAATGGACTGTTGCAGTGGTGGGTGACGTGAAGCCTCATTCTCTGCTATGACATGCAGACTGATTCTCTGCTGACATGAAGCCAGATTGTCTGTTACGGGACCTCTCTGCTCTGCCTGTGTGCTAGGCCTAAATATATGCCAATGGACTGTTGCAGTGGTGGGTGACGTGAAGCCTCATTCTCTGCTATGACATGCAGACTGATTCTCTGCTGACATGAAGCCAGATCCTCTGTTACGGGAGCTCTCTCCTCTGCCTGGGTGCTGGGCCTAAATTTATGACAATTGACTGTTGCAGTGGTGGGTGACGTGAAGCCTGATTCTCTGCTATGATATGAAGACTGATTCTCTGCTGACATGAAGCCAGATTGTCTGTTACGGGACCTTTCTCCTCTGCCTGGGTTCTGGGCCTAAATTTATGAAAATTGACTCTTACAGTGGTGGGTGACGTGAAGCCTGATTCTCTGCTATGATATGAAGACTGATTCTCTGCTGACATGAAGCCAGATTCTCTGTTACGGGACCTCTCTCCTCTGCCTGGGTGCTGGGTAGTGTTGAGCGCGAATATTCGAAAAGCAAATTTTTTTCGCGAATATCGCAACTTCGCGATTTCGCGAATATTTCGAATATAGTGCTATATATTCGTAAAAACGAATATTCGTTTTTTGTTTCCCCCCCCCCCCCCCACAAAATTACAGTACACATATAATTGATTGTTTCCCAAAGGTCCAACAGCTCAGATCTTACTCACATTGCCTAGAAAGTGATTGAGGCGCGAATCTTCGTAAGGCGATTTTATTAGCGCACATGCGAATATCGGCACGTCCCAGAACAGAGGCAAAGGGCTTTGCATTCATACATTAGTGAATTGAGTTGCGAATCTTCGTAAGGCGATTTTATTAGCGCACATGCGAATATCTACACTTGTCCCAGAACAGAGGCAAAGGGCTTTGCATTCATACATTAGTGATTGAATTGAGCTGCGAATCTTCGTAAGGCGATTTTATTAACGCAAATGCAAATATCTACACTTGTCCCCAGAACAGAGAGGCAAAGGCCTGTGCATTCATATAGTATAGCACCATATTCGCGAATACGTAGAACTTCGTAAAATTCGATTTACGAATATTCGTATTTTTTATTTTACTTTCCACCTTACAGATTACATTGATCTGTACTCTGTCAACTACTGTCATCACCCCCCACTGTATCTCGATTGATTCCCAAAAGTCTCACATTCCCTAGAAAGTGATTGAGGTGCGAATCTTCGTAAGGCGATTTTATTAGCGCACATGCGAATATCTACACTTGTCCCAGAACAGAGGCAAAGGGCATTGCATTCATACATTAGTGATTGAATTGAGTTGCGAATCTTCGTAAGGCGATTTCATTAGCGCACATGTGAATTTTGCATAGCATATGTATTATGCGATAATTCGAATTATCGCATATGCGAAATAATAACGAATTTGAATAATCGCGAATATTTTACGAATATTCTTTCGAATATTCACAAAATTTCGCGAATTCGAATATGGGACATGCCGCTCAACACTAGTGCTGGGCCTAAATTTATGACAATGGACTGTTGCAGTGGTGGGTGACGTGAAGCCTGATTCTCTGCTATGACATGCAGACTGATTCTCTGCTGACATGAAGCCAGATTGTCTGTTACGGGACCTCTCTCCTCTGCCTGGGTGCTGGGCCTAAATATATGCCAATGGACTGTTGCAGTGGTGGCTGACGTGAAGCCTCATTCTCTGCTATGACATGCAGACTAATTCTCTGCTGACATGAAGACAGATTCTCTGTTACGGGACCTCTCTCCTCTGCCTGGGTGCCGGGGCCTAAATATCTGAGAATGGACTGTTCCAGTGGTGGCTGACGTGAAGCCTCATTCTCTGCTATGACATGCAGACTAATTCTCTGCTGACATGAAGACAGATTCTCTGTTACGGGACCTCCCTCCTCTGCCTGGGTGCTAGGCCTAAATATATGCCAATGGACTGTTGCAGTGGTGGCTGACGTGAAGCCTCATTCTCTGCTATGACATGCAGACTAATTCTCTGCTGACATGAAGACAGATTCTCTGTTACGGGACCTCCCTCCTCTGCCTGGGTGCTGGGCCTAAATATATGCCAATGGACTGTTGCAGTGGTGGCTGACGTGAAGCCTCATTCTCTGCTATGACATGCAGACTGATTCTCTGCTGACATGAAGCCAGATTCTCTGTTACGGGACCTCTCTCCTCTGCCTGTGTGTGTGCTGGGCCTAAATATATGCCAATGGACTGTTGCAGTGGTGGCTGACGTGAAGCCTCATTCTCTGCTATGACATGCAGACTAATTCTCTGCTGACATGAAGACAGATTCTCTGTTACGGGACCTCCCTCCTCTGCCTGGGTGCTGGGCCTAAATATATGCCAATGGACTGTTGCAGTGGTGGCTGACGTGAAGCCTCATTCTCTGCTATGACATGCAGACTAATTCTCTGCTGACATGAAGACAGATTCTCTGTTACGGGACCTCTCTCCTCTGCCTGGGTGCCGGGGCCTAAATATCTGAGAATGGACTGTTCCAGTGGTGGGTGACGGGAAGCCAGATTCTCTGCTATGGAACCTCTCTCCAATTGATTTTGGTTAATTTTTATTTATTTAATTTTTATTTTAATTCATTTCCCTATCCACATTTGTTTGCAGGGGATTTACCTACATGTTGCTGCCTTTTGCAGCCCTCTAGCTCTTTCCTGGGCTGTTTTACAGCCTTTTTAGTGCCGAAAAGTTCGGGTCCCCATTGACTTCAATGGGGTTCGGGTTCGGGACGAAGTTCGGATCGGGTTCGGATCCCGAACCCGAACATTTCCGGGATGTTCGGCCGAACTTCTCGAACCCGAACATCCAGGTGTTCGCTCAACTCTATACATAACCAATATTCCAGAGACTACTCTTTTCAGTCTACAGCCCACTCCTCATACCAGAGACTAGACTATGTTCTGATTCCTAATAGCTTTAGCCAACTGGTCAAAAGGGTTGATATTGGAGCCATAAGGCCCCTTGAAGACTAGGGTGTCCAGATTAGGTCCGGATGCATTGCGGATGCGTTCATTCAGTTTTGTTTGTGATCGCATTCAGTTGTTTCGTTTTGCACTCGCTTGATAAAAAACGGAATGTTTACAAACAACGTCTCTTAGCAACCATCCGTGAGAATCGCATCGCATCCGCACTTGCCTCACTTCTATGGGGCCAGCGTTGAGTGAAAATTGCAGAATATTGAATTGCAGTGATTTTCACGCAACGCAAAAGTGATGTGTGAAAACCAATGCACAAGTACACAGACCCATTTAAATGAATGGGTACAGATTCTGAGCGGGTGCAATGAGTTTGCATGATGCATTGCACCCGCTCGGAATTCTCGCTCGTGTGAAAGGGGCCTAACAGTTTCTGATCATGCACTGGTATACACCACCCTCTCCTTTATGGGTTTACCAGAGAAGGAGTGGGTATGGAGACTGAACGAGACATTACTAGATAAAGAGTTTAATGTAAAACGCCATCTCTGAGAAGCTGCTGTTATTTCACTGACAAACCCCCAGGGAGATACGTCTATCCTGATAACTTGGAAGGCCCGAACAAGCTTTTATAAGGGGAGAGTTTATAGCAGTGGGCACTAGGCTCAAAAAAGAGTGCTAGAAACTGCTCAATTCCTTACTGGCTCAGATATCGACCATTGAGACTCTGCAAAAGAGATCCAGATTATATAACGCCTAGGCTGAACTGACATCTTTATGTCAACAGCTGAAAGGCCATGTAAATATCCAGTATGCTAAAAACTATCCCTATGCTAAATTCAGGTTTTATGCCCATGGGCAATAAGCCCATGTCACACCTTATTAAGAAACACAAGGACTCATCATACATTCACTCCATTCAGATGGGCCTGACGGTAAACTTACTGAGAACAAAGATATAGCGCAGGCCTTTGTCTCCTTTTACCAACAACTTTATAACTTGCCCAGGAACCCGTCCTTGCCGGGTGACTTGCCTAGGGCTGCTGAGATAGACAAATTTTTGTCTAACCTCCTTCTTTCAGAAGAAGAGAGTTTTTACCTTATTGAGCCAATTACAGATGATGAGATCTCTGCGACATTGACATCTATGCCCCTGGGGAAGGCACCGGGACTGGTTGAACTTATAGTCGGGTATTATAAATCCTTCTCAATCCTGATCCCCAGGTTGGTTGCTTGGAGCAGCGCGCTCATGTCTGGAGATCCGCTCCCAAAACAAGCTCTCAACGCAACTTTTACTATCTTGCCAAAAGAGGGGAAGGACCCTGAATTATGCCATTCATACTGCCCCATCTCACTTATTAATGTGGATACTAAGATCTGGGCAAAGATCTTAGCCCTCCGCCCTGGTAAACTTGTCCCGGGGCTTGTCCACACAGAACAGACTGGTTTTCTTAAAAGTAGGGAGGGAAACCACAGTGAGGCTTATATCGTTGTGTGCAAAATAATAGCAGTATGTTTAAAAAAGTGAATAAAGTTCAAAATCCTTCTAATAGCATTTCCATACACACAAATGCATTGGAAACACTACACATTCTATTCCAAATCAAAACATGAACAAAAATATACAAAATTTGTGTTGTTCCTCTAAAGAAATTGAAGAAAAGTGACAATTAGACTGTTCAAAAAAATTGCAGTGTTTGTATTCTTCTTTACAAAGTCAAACATTCACTATATAAACTGAAAAATGTTTGAATATTTTGCTTTTCTTTGAATCACTTAACTAATATTTAGTTGTATAGCCAACTGCTGTTCATCTGTGTTGCATGGAGTCAACCAACTTCTGGCACCTGTGAACAGGTATTCCAGTCCAGGATGATTGGACTACATTCCACAGTTATTTTCTATTTCTTGGTTTTGCCTCAGAAACTGCATTTTTTATGTCACCCCACAAGTTTTTTAATTGGATTAAGATCCGGGGATTGGGCTGGCTTCTCCATAACTACAATCTTGTTGGTCTGAAACCACAATTACAGGTGTTTGGGGTCGTCGTCTTGTTGGAACACCCATTTCAAGGTAATTTCCTCTTCAGCATAAGGCAGCATGACCTCCTCAAGTATTCAAACTGATCCATGATCCCTGGTATGAGATAAATAGGCCCAACACCATAGTATGAGAAACATCCCCATATCATGATGCTTGCGCCACCATGCTTCACTGTCTTCACAGTGTACTGTGGCTTGAATTCAGTGTTTTGGGGTCATCTGACAAACTGTCTCTGGCCACTAGACCAAAAAAGAACAATCTTTCTTTCATCAGTCCACATCATGTCTCTTTAGGCCAGTCAATGTGCTCTTTGGCAAATTGTAACCTCTTCAGCACATGTCTTTTTTTCAACAGTGGGACTTTGCGGGGGCTTCTTGCAGATAGCTTGGCGTCACATAGGCGTCTTCTAATTGTAACAGTACTCACAGGTAACTTTAGACCTTCTTCGAACTTCCTGTAGCTGATTGTTGGCTGATTTCTTGCCATTTTGGCTATTCTTCTATTCATTCGAATGGTAAATTTTCGCTTTCTTCCACATCTTTCAGGTTTTGGTTGCCATTTTAAAGCATTTGCGATCATTTTAGCTGAGCAGCCTATCACTTTCTGCACTTCTTTATATGTTTTCCCTTCTCTAACCAACTTTTTAATCAAGGAACTACCCATTTTCCTCAGAATTTCAGAGAGAAATGCACTGTAACCAGCATGTAGAACATTTTCTGCCTTCCTTCCTTAAATAAGGGCAATAATTGCCACCTGTTTTTCAAAGAATGAATAAGCTTACTTATTAAACTCAACACTGCTATTATTTTGAAAATGCCCCTTTTAATAAGTAAATGAATTACAGTAAATCAGCAGCATGCATGCCATGACTGTTGGGTTTCTATTACTCTACTAAACCTGCTAGTAAATTATTTGCCATGTAGAAATATCATTTCTACCAAAAACAGTGATGGATCAAGTTAGTGATGTCTGACTGCTATTATTTTGAACACAACTGTATAAAGAATGGAGGAGCTAGCCAGCTGGGCCTCCAGACAACACGCTAAATTTTTAAAACTATGGCAACCTTGGAAGTACTACAGAGCATCCCATGGGACCTAGGGGTTCAATGATGATCCATATACCTACGTAACTGGGATACCCCTTTGTTTCACACTTTCCTGTTTCTCTTTATGTTATAATGGTTTATTTTTTTCATTCCACTTCTATATATTACTAGATGTATCTGCCAACTTTCCTTGCCCTGGTCAATGCAAGTTGTCACTCTGGGGATGCCCTTTCTCAGATGGGAGGCCCATCTCATCCCTTTAACCCTTGCTTATCTCCATCAAAGCAACCGTTCTGGATAACACAGCTATTACCCATTAAGTTAAGGAACTAGCGTAGACCTGTAATACTGTTGGATATGAATGACTACGCATTTGTCTATGTACTGCCTGTATAGGAACAGTGCTATACTCTGTTGAGAGCTATTTTCTGCTTGTTATACACTGAGCTTCATTTCTGTATGCTGTATTATTTTTGTCCATTGAACTTAATAAAAAGATTTATAAAAAAATAAAAATAAATACTCACTACGATCTCCCTACACTGTCCCTTCACTCTCCCTATACAATACTCTACAATTAAAAGCTTTCTGCTACACTGCCCTTAGCACACATCTTAGCTCACAGAACTTTTTACAGAGACCGCACTGGACGAGGCTTTTTATAGGGCTGCAACATCACAGGGTGCATAATGAGTCATATCACGTTCCTGGGATTCGTATTTTCACTTTGTTACACGAGTAGCAGCCATTTTAGAAAAATTCTATTTCATTTAATTTCTACGAAGCGCGAGTAAATTCTGCTTCACAGCGAATTAAATTTTTCCTAAATTTCAGCTCACATTCCACTTTGGATGCTTCGATTTGCTCAACACTAATTGTAATCATTAAATATCACATTTTGTCTATGGTATTTATTGAATTTCACAATGCTTAAGATATAAAAGGAGTTTTCAAGATTGGCAGATAGAAGATTCTACTCAATACATATCTTAGTCAAACATCTTTCCTCATTAAAGTATTGATGGTCAATGTGTTTCCAAATACCAGTAACCTTTACGGCATTGTGTCTCCTTAATACACAGTAAATGACTATAAACACTGTTTGCTTTCTATACCTACTGTGGTGAGACATTTGTGAATTTACCCACCAACAATTATTGTTAATGAAAATAACCAGAGATTTGTAAAGAAAGCTTAATTCAATATTTAAATCTTCAAAGAGCATCTAGGCAATAATAAGCTGTATAGTAATTACAATGATAGCATAAACCAAAATATCAGTGGATGAACCTGAAAAGTTACATCAGTGAAACTTTCCCAAAAATCTTGCTTATAATAGATGGCATAAAGTTTATAGTCATCATAAGAGTCATAAACTATAATTAACAGAATATGTCCCAACAACAATCTAAATTAGAAATAATCTTTTTTATTGAATATTCAAGTGCATACATGAAAAGGCATAAAATCCGGCTAGAGGAAGTGCAATCTTTAAGACAGTTACATAGTGAGTCTAGAGGTAGAACTGTTCAAATTGTTGGTTATCACAGGAGCAGAGGAGGACACCTACCACATCTAACTAAACATAACTGAAACAAAAGGTCACTCAAGAAAGGCAGCAGCTAGGTAGTTGCAAGTTTTATACATCATGACGAAAAATTTGTGTTTAACAATCAGGGAGCCCATGTGTTATCAGATATTAGGGTTAAGCATGGTTTCCGGTAATAATTTCTCATATCTACAGGAGGTATTTATTGCTTGAATGGCCTCTATTAGGGCTAGAAATTCCTCTGATTTCCAGTGTCTAGTAATTAATAGTTTGGCACAATATAAGATATGGCCTGTGATACGTCTGTATTCATGAGGGATACAGTCCATCCCAATAAATAAGAGTGCGACGGCAGGAGAGGGGGTAATGTGTAGCCCGGTGACCTGTGAGACTAAAGAGAATGCTTGCTGCCAAAATATAGTGAGCTTTGGGCATGACCATAGTGTATGATATAGTGTTCCTGTTTTCCCACATTGCCTCTAACAATATGCGGATGCACTTGGGTATATGATTCTCAATCTGAGTGGAGAAAAGTACCAACTGAGTAGGGCTTTTATCCCAGCTTCATAGTGGGTGGTGCATTTAAAAGTGGATGCTATAAAGCTCGCTGCCCTGGCACACTCCTTGTCTGAAAAGGTTATTTACAAATCTTTTTCCCAATTTAACATGTGAGCGGTTTTAATAAACTTAGATTTGTCTCCTATTAAATCATATATATATTGAGTGGTGGCTACTGGCATTACAGTAAATGGCTGGCCGGAAAGCATCATCAGGTGCTATATAACACCCGATGACGCGTTTTCGGTTCATTCTAAGTCAGGGAGAGCTGAGCATAGGAAGGGACAGAGAGTGTAGGGAGTGTAATTGAATTCAATTTTTCTACAAAAACATTTCATAGACTCAAAATTCCTCGTAAGGACTATTGTGCGTGACAGCAGCAATATATGTTTGTAGCGCAACCTGGGCTAAATTGCTCAGTGTTCCATTCACACGTCCATTGTTTATTTCCTGATCTGTTCCGTTTTTTGCGGAACAGATCTGGACCAGTTCTGTACCCATTCATTTTCAATGGGTCCTGAAAAAAAATCAGACATTGAGCTGTCCGATTTTTTTCAGGACCCATTGAAAATGAATGGGTACAGAACTGGTCCAGATCTGTTCCGCAAAAAACGGAACAGATCAGGAAAGAAACAACGGACGTGTGAATGGACCCTTAAGGAGAGCTGTGCATAGGAAGCCACAGACAGTGTAGGGAGTGTAATAGGAAGATTTTTATACAAAAAACTTTTCAGAGACCCTAAAGTCCTTTTAAGGACTATTGTGTGTGATAACAGCAATATATATTTTTAGAGCATCCTGCACAAAATACTGTGTGATAGGCCGCTGCGGACAGTTACATTATTTGTGCCACATCTCCTGTATAAATTGTGCACATCCCTAAAATATCAGTAACATCCAGTGCACTTTTTCCTTAGATGGTGTCCCCTGCGGACAGTTAAATTATCCGCGCCACATCTGTTTAAAGTGTGCACATCCCTAAAATATCAGTGACATCAGTGCACTTTTTTCCGTAGACGGTGTCCGCTGCCAACAGTTAAATTATCTGCATCACATCTCCTGTTTAAAGTGTTCGCATCCCTAAAATATCAGTGACATCCAGTGCACTTTTTACGTAGACGGTGTCCGCTGCCAACAGTTAAATTATCTGCATCACATCTCCTGTTTAAAGTGTTCGCATCCCTAAAATATCAGTGACATCCAGTGCACTTTTTCCGTAGATGGTGTACGCTGCGGACAGTTAAATTATCCGCGCCACATCTGTTTAAAGTGTGCGCATCCCTAAAATATCAGTGACATCAGTGCACTTTTTCCATAGACGGTGTCCCCTGCGGACAGTTAAATTATTTGCGCCACATCTCCTGTTTAAAGTGTGCACATCCCTAAAATATCAGTGACATCCAGTACACTTTTTCCGTAGACAGTGTCCGCTGTGTACAGTTAAATTATTAGCGCCACATCTCCAATTTAAAGTGTGCGCATCTCTAAAATATCAGTGACATCCAGTGCACTTTTTCCGTAGACGGTGTCCCCTGCGGACAGTTAAATTATCCGGGCCACATCTCGTGTTTAAAGTGTGTGCATCCCTAAGATATAAGTGACAATCAAGTACACTTTTTCCGTAGATGGTGTACGCTGCGGACAGTTAAATTATCCACGCTGCATCTGTTTAAAGTGTGCGCATCCCTAAAATATCAGTGACATCAGTGCACTTTTCCGTAGACGGTGTCCACTGCCAACAGTTAAATTATCTGCATCACATCTCCTGTTTAAAGTGTGCGCATCCCTAAAATATCAGTGACATCCAGTGCACTTTTTCAGTAGACAGTGTCCACTGTGTACAGTTAAATTATTAGCGCCACATCTCAAATTTAAAGTGTGCACATCCCTAAAATATCAGTGACATCCAGTGCACTTTTTACGTAGACGGTGTCCCCTGCGGACAGTTAAATTATCCGGGCCACATCTTGTGTTTAAAGTGTGCGCATCCCTAAGATATAAGTGACAATCAAGTACACTTTTTCCGTAGATGGTGTATGCTGCAAACAGTTAAATTATCCGCGCCACATCTGTTTAAAGTGTGCGCATCCCTAAAATATCAGTGACATCCAGTACACTTTTTCCGTAGACACTGCGAACTTTGACAGTACCTGTGGTACCTGTCCTGTATAACGTTTCCTCATCACAAATACCTTTGTACATTTTTTTTTGCACATACACTTCAAAATCCTACTCTACTGTACGTGTGACATACTTTCAAGCATATATCACATTTAAAATTAAGATGGCGAGCAGTAAGGGACGGGGAAGTGGCAGTGTTGCTGATTTTGTACGCAGAGGCCGTGGACCTGGGCGGTGAGAAACAGTGCCTGCGGAGAAACAGTGTCTGCTGTCAAAGCACAAGAATAACAATCATTCAGGATACCTAGCTTCATGTCCCAGTTTGCAGGGCGGCACAGGACACCACTCTTGAAGTCAGACCAGTGTGACCAGGTGGTCGGTTAGATTGCAGCAGATAATGCTTCCAGTCGGTTAAGCACCACCCTGTCTTACACCAAGTCCAGTCTCAGTAGCCAGGAGTCTGGTCAACACAATCCTCACCCTGATCTTCCTTCCTTCCATCATTTACAGTCTGGCCAAACAAGTGATCCCACACTTGGATATTCCGAGGAACTCTTTTCTTTGCCATTACTTGATTTGGCCCTTTCGCCAAGCACGCTTGAAGAGGGACATGAGATCTTGTGCCCTGATTCCCAACCTCTTGAACATCCACAGTCACAAGAACATGACGGTGGGGAACGGCAATTAGTGTTTAATGAGGTGGATGATGATGAGACACAGTTGCCAATAAGTCAACCGCAATTACTGTCTCAAGAGGTTGATAAAGTGGATGAGACACAGTTGTCAATCACTGAGGTTGTGTTTAGGTCAAACAATCAGGAGGATGATCAGAGTGAGGAAGTGGAAGAGGAGGTGGTGGACGATGATGTCACTGACCCAACCGGGGAAGGTGGAAAGCCGAGCGAGGACAGCAGTACAGAGGGGGAGGGATCTGCAGCACCGCAACAGGCTGCAAGAGGCAGTGGGGTGGCAAAAGGGAGAAGGCAGGCCACACTACACAGGCCCGCAACTGTTCCATGGAGCTACCCCTTGCGGAAATCTACCTTGCCAAGGGGTAGATGTTCCGCAGTATGGCGCTTTTTTGAGGAAAGTGCAGACGACAAAAGAATAGTAGTTTGCAACCTGTGCAATACGAAAATGAGCAGGGGCGTGGACACTAGCAACCTCACCACCACCAGCATGATCCGCCACATGGCATCCAAGCACTGTAATAAGTGGGACAACCGCCTGGGTCCACAATCTTTGTCTGCGGGTCACACCACTGCCTCCTCTTCCCCTGTGTTACGTGCTGGCCTTTCTCCTGTCGAAGGCGCAGGCCTGGATGTATCTCGCCCTGCACCTGGACCATCACAAGCACCATCACCGACCACATCCACTTCCTTGTCCCAGCATAGATTACAAATGTCCTTACCCCAGGCATATGACCTGCGCGTTATACGCATTTTAGACAACACGGATTATTGGTTTTTTAATCCTTATCTGCCCCTGCTACAAAGATAACTTCTCATCTCTCATTCCTCTGGTGGAGAGGACAAGCAAAATGGTGAAATACCAAAAGATCCTTGTTGAAAAATTGCTCCAAAAATTTCTATCTGACAACACTGGTGGCAGAGTCCGTAGTTCCTTGGCCAATCAAGGAGGGGAGACAAGGGGAACACACAGCAGTTCCAATAGAGGCAGGGCAACACTCTCCAAAGCCTGGGACAGTTTCATGACACCCTGCCAGCACCCTCACCCTGATGCGTGGCCTAGTGTCACAAGGAGGGAAACATTTTGGAAAATGGTAAAGGAGTACATAGCAGAACATGTCAGCATCCTCAATGATCCCTCAGTGCCTTACAACTACTGGGTGTCCGAGATGGATGTACTGGCCTGCCCCGCCACCAGCGTTTTGTCTGAGCAAGTATTTAGTGCTGCTGGTGGCATTATAACAGATAAGTGTATCCACCTGTCAAATGCTGACAGGTGACTCTTATAAATATGAACAAGGCCTGTATTGACCATGACTTTTACAGGGTCAGCTCACCTGAAGGCCCTCACATTTAATCTTTTACAGGGTCAGCTCACCTGCAGGCCTGCCCTTAAAATCTTTTACAGGGTCAGCTCACCAGCAGGCCGCACCTCAAATCTTTTACAGGGTCAGTTTACCAGCAGGCCTGCACCTCAAATCTTTTACAGGGTCAGCTCACCTGAAGGCCCACGCATTACATTTTTTAGAGGGTCAGCTCACCTGCATGCCCTCGCATATAATGTTTTACAGGGTCAGCTCACCTGAAGGCCCTCACATATAATGTTTTAGAGGGTTAGCTCACCAGCACTGTAGTGATGAGCGGGAGGTGCCATATTCGATTTTGTGATATTTTGCAAAAATTCAATTGAATATTCGTCTTATATTTGTCGAAATTGAATATTCGTCATTATTCTATTTATCGCGAATAATATGTGATTTAATTATTCGTGTATTGCGATTCTTTTTTTTTTACTGTATAAGGCAACTTTCCTATTGGTTGGCTATGGCTATGGCTAATATGTGTATTTTACGAATATTCGCTATATTGCTATATATTCTTGTTTTAGAATATTACGAATATTCTAAAAAACAAAGTTATAGCAATATAGCGAATATTCGTAGATCCATTGGTGTGGTGAGGTGAATAGTGTCTGAAAGGACTCTATTAACAAAGACCCTTGCTGTAGAGTCAGAGTATAACCCTTGCTCTGCATTAACAATAGGACCAGTAAAACCCATTATTCTCAGAACAGAAAAGGCAAATGACCAATGAAGGCGGTCAAACGCCTTCCCCGCGTCTAATGTGACTGTGTTTAGGGGAATAATTTAAATCTCTGCTATGTTGAAAAGATTAAATAGTCGCCTTGTGTTATCTGAGGCTTGTCTGCTTTAGAGGGGCTAAGAAATGCTTATAATATTCATTTTATAATCCGCCAGGACCAGGGGAAGAGAAAGAAGCTGTTTTTTTTTGTTCTAGCTCCACAATAGGAGCATTTAGGGATTCTAGCTGAGATTTAAGTTTTGGCAACTGGGCTTTGGTTAGGAAGTTTTGGACTAAAGTCTCATAATTTTCTAGTAGTTTTATGTATTCTTTGAGGTTGTACAGGGCTTTACAGTACAGGTGCAATTGATCTGCTATGTCTCTGGGGTCCAGCAGTTTTGCTTTGGACTGTGGGTGAAGTAGGAAAGGGATTTTAGCTTTGCTTTATTGTTGTTTGAGTTTGCGAGCTGACCGTTTACCTGCTTTATTTCTTTGGGCGTAGAATCTAGCTTTAAGTTTGAGAAGTGATTTGTTGAAATCTCTATTAAGGATATTCCTCAGCTTGTCTCTTTTGGAGCAAAGTATAGCAGAGATTTCAGCTGAGGGTTGTTGTTTGTTAGTTTTTTCCAGTTGTAAATTTTTTTCTAAGATCTGCGCAATCTCCTTTTCTCGTCTTTTCTTTTCAGTGTGGTTTAGTTTAATAAGGAGACCTCTAATAAATACTTTATGGGCTTGCCAAACTATAAGAGGGTCATCTACTGAGCCCACGTTAAATTGAAAAAACTCCTGTAAGGCTTGCAGGATTTCAGCTTTGTACTTATGGTGTGTGAGCAGGAATGCATTATTCCCCCAGATTGGTGCTGAGTGGGCTTGGTACTTTTCTGCAGTATTTGACCTGTGAGGGTGGTTGGGTCTTAAAGTGTCTGCTGGAAAAAATATCTTAGAGAGTCAGTGACTAGAGTTGAGCGAACACCTGGATGTTCGGGTTCGAGAAGTTCGGCCGAACTTCCCAGAAATGTTCGGGTTCGGGATCCGAACCCGACCCGAACTTGATCCCGAACCCGAACCCCATTGAAGTCAATAGGGACCCAAACTTTTCGGCACTAAAAAGGCTGTAAAACAGCCCAGGAAAGAGCTAGAGGGCTGCAAAAGGCAGCAACATGTAGGTAAATCCCCTGCAAACAAATATGGATAAGGAAATGAATTAAAGTAAAAATAAAATAAATAAAAATTAACCAATATCAATTGGAGAGAGGTCCCATAGCAGAGAATCTGGCTTCACGTCAGCCACCACTGTAACAGTCCATTGTCATATATTTAGGCCCAGGCACCCAGGCAGAGGAGAGAGGTCCCGTAACAGAGAATCTGGCTTCATGTCAGCAGAGAATCAGTCTGCATGTCATAGCAGAGACTCAGGCTTCAAGTCAGCCACCACTGTAACAGTCCATTGTCATATATTTAGGCCCAGGCACCCAGGCAGAGGAGAGAGGTCCCGAAACAGAGAATCTGGCTTCATGTCAGCAGAGAATCAGTCTGCATGTCATAGCAGAGAATCAGGCTTCACGTCAGCCACCACTGTAACAGTCCATTGTCATATATTTAGGCCCAGGCACCCAGTCAGAGGAGAGAGGTCCCGTAACAGAGAATCTGGCTTCATGTCAGCAGAGAATCAGTCTGCATGTCACAGGGGCGTAGCGTGGGGGGGGGCAGGTGGGCCGTTGCCCCGGGCGCCAAACTGCAGGGGGGCGCTCCGGCGCCGGCTGAAAAGTTTTTATATTGTGCGTTTTTTTCAGGACGCGCAACGGCCGGCCAGAGTCTGAGGCAGAGAGCTGTTTAGTGCGTGCACCCACCCGGCCCCGATGATTCATTTGTGCGGTCATCGCGGCGGGCGCACTACTGTGTTGGTTAGTTAACTGTTAACAACTAGACAGTCTGACTAATTAACATACGATACATGGTTGGCGCCGCCTCCTGCTCCTAGTGGCAATCATTAGGCTGGCCGCTGGCCTGGCTCCCTCCGGCTCCGCCCACTTTCCAGGCGGGAAACACAGTCAGAGCCAGCAGAAGATTGCCAGGAGCAGGAGGCGGCGCCGCGGCAGAAGACTGAGTCCACTAGTCAGTGTGCACTGTGTCACTTTAGACTCCAGTCCAGACAGAGAACTGTTGAGTCAGAGACTGATCAGGCCCTGAGTCTGAGTGAGCCCTGAGCCAGTGAGCCAGACTGAGCAGCATGCAATAATAATGGTAATAAATCAATGAGTGAAATGCCAGATCTCTGCCAGGCCAAATAGGTGGCGTGGCAGTCTGGCATTCATGGTTCTGATGTGGCAGCTTATAGGTATACATTGGGGCCATAATATATAATAATTATATAAGGGGGCCATCATTAATTATACATAGGGGCCATTATATATTATAATTATACAGAGAGGCTATTAATAATGGGCCCTCTGTAAATTCTAATATATAATGGCCCCCTGTATAATTATTACCGTAAATATTATGGCCCCACTGTATAACTATAATTTATAGTTATACTGTGGGGCCATAATATATAATAATTATACAAGGGGTTGTTATATATTACACAGAGGGGCCATTATATATAATAATTATACAGGGGGGCCATTATACAGTATATTAGAATTATACAGAGGGCCCATTATCAATAGCCTATCCGTATAATTATAATATATAATGGCCCCTATGTATAATATATAATAGCCCCTTGTATAATTATTATATATAATGGCCCCTCTGTATAATATATAATGCACCTTTGTATAATTATCATTTATTATGGCCCCTCTGTATAACTATAATATATAATGGCCCCCTATAGAATATATTATGGCCCCCTTGTATAATTATTATATATTATGGTCCCTCTGTATAACTATAATATATAATGCCCCCCTTGTATATTATATATAGTGACCCCTCTGTAATATTAGGATATATAATGGCCCCCTCTGTATTATTATTATATATAAAATGGCCCCTCTGTATAATTATTATATATAATGACCCCTCTGAAATATTAGGATATATAATGGACCCTCTGTATAATTACTATATATAATGACCCCCCTGTATTATTATAATATATAATGGCCCCCTCCGTATTATTAGGATATATAATGGCTAATAATATAAATAACTAATAATAATAAAACTCTGCAGAGATGAGACGCGGCTGAAAGAAGGTGTCATGGCGATCTTATCTCTGAATAAAGACGCTGAGGAAAGTCTACATCACAGGAGACGTCACTGGATGGATGAGGTATGTGGTGCTGTATTCTCCTGTATATTTTGTAGTGATATATGTAATGTCCAAACACATATTTGTTTCACGGTAGGGTTGGGGGGTGGATTGAGAATTTGGCCCACCCTGCCGCATCCTGGCCCCAGACTTCAGGTCACACTGTGTGTGTGTTCTGAATTCTGGGGCCTTATACCCATCTACTACATCATCTGTACTTAGAGAGTTACCACCATGTTATCTGTGGTGTTACATAGGACTACTACATTATCTGTAAAAGGGGCGTGTCCACAGGTTGGGGGGGGGGGCAATAAATGGCTTGCCCCGGGTGCTGGCAACCCACGCTACGCCACTGGCATGTCATAGCAGAGAATCAGGCTTCAAGTCAGCCACCACTGTAACAGTCCATTGTCATAAATTTAGGCCCACGCACCCAGGCAGAGGAGAAAGGTCCCGTAACAGAGAATCTGGCTTCATGTCAGCAGAGAATCAGTCTGCATGTCATAGCAGAGAATCAGGCTTCACGTCAGCCACCACTGTAACAGTCCATTGTCATATATTTAGGCCCACGCACCCAGGCAGAGGAGAGAGGTCCCGTAACAGAGAATCTGGCTTCATGTCAGCAGAGAATCAGTCTGCATGTCATAGCAGAGAATCAGGCTTCACGTCAGCCACCACTGTAACAGTCCATTGTCAGATATTTAGGCCCAGGCACCCAAGCAGAGGAGAGAGGTCCCGTAACAGAGAATCTGGCTTCATGTCAGCAGAGAATCAGTCTGCATGTCATAGCAGAGAATCAGGCTTCACGTCAGCCACCACTGTAACAGTTCATTGTCATATATTTAGGCCCACACACCCAGGCAGAGGAGAGAGGTCCCGTAACAGAGAATCTGGCTTCATGTCAGCAGAGAATCAGTCTGCATGTCATAGCAGAGAATCAGGCTTCACGTCAGCCACCACTGTAACAGTCCATTGTCATATATTTAGGCCCAGGCACCCAGGCAGAGGAGAGAGGTCCCGTAACAGAGAATCTGGCTTCATGTCAGCAGAGAATCAGTCTGCATGTCATAGCAGAGAATCAGGCTTCACGTCAGCCACCACTGTAACAGTCCATTGTCATATATTTAGGCCCAGGCACCCAGGCAGAGGAGAGAGGTCCCGTAACAGAGAATCTGGCTTCATGTCAGCAGAGAATCAGTCTGCATTTCATAGCAGAGAATCAGGCTTCACGTCACCCAACATTGGAACAGTCCATTGGCATATATTTAGGCCCCGGCACCCAGACAGAGGAGAGGTTCATTCAACTTTGGGTTGCCTCGCAATAAAATGGTAAAATGAAAATAAAAATAGGTTTGAATGAGGAAGTGCCCTGGAGTACAATAAAATATGGTTATGGGGAGGTAGTTCATGTCTAATCTGCACAAGGGATGGACAGGTCCTTTGGGATCCATGCCTGGTTCATTTTCATGAACGTCAGCTTGTCCACATTGGCTGTAGACAGGCGGCTGCGTTTGTCTGTAATGACACCCCCTGCCGTGCTGAATACACGTTCAGACAAAACGCTGGCCGCCGGGCAGGCCAGCACCTTCAAGGCATAAAAGGCTAGCTCTGGCTACGTGGACAATTTAGAGACCCAGAAGTTGAATGGGGCCGAACCATCAGTCAGTACGTGGAGGGGTGTGCACACGTACTGTTCCACCATGTTAGTGAAATGTTGCCTCCTGCTAACACGTTGCGTATCAGGTGGTGGTGCAGTTAGCTGTGGCGTGTTGACAAAACTTTTCCACATCTCTGCCATGCTAACCCTGCCCTCAGAAGAGCTGGCCGTGACACAGCTGCCTTGGCGACCTCTTGCTCCTCCTCTGCCTTGGCCTTGGGCTTCCACTTGTTCCCCTGTGACATTTGGGAATGCTCTCAGTAGTGCGTCTACCAACGTGCGCTTGTACTCGCGCATCTTCCTATCACGCTCCAGTGCAGGAAGTAAGGTGGGCACATTGTCTTTGTACCGTGGATCCAGCAGGGTGGCAACCCAGTAGTCCGGACACGTTAAAATGTGGGCAACTCTGCTGTCGTTGCGCAGGCACTGCAGCATGTAGTCGCTCATGTGTGCCAGGCTGCCCAGGGGTAAGGACAAGCTGTCCTCTGTGGGAGGCGTATCGTCATCGTCCTGCCTTTCCCCCCAGCCACGCACCAGTGATGGGCCCGAGCTGCGTTGGGTGCCACCCCGCTGTGACCATGCTTCATCCTCATCCTCCTCCACCTCCTCCTCATCCTCGTCCTCCTCGTCCTCCAGTAGTGGGCCCTGGCTGGCCACATTTGTACCTGGCCTCCGCTGTTGCAAAAAACCTCCCTCTGAGTCACTTCGAAGAGACTGGCCTGAAAGTGCTAAAAATGACCCCTCTTCCACCTCCTCCTCCTCCTGGGCCACCTCCTCTTCCATCATCGCCCTAAGTGTTTTCTCAAGGAGACATAGAAGTGGTATTGTAACGCTGATAACGGCGTCATCGCCACTGGCCATGTTGGTGGAGTACTCGAAACAGCGCAACAGGGCACACAGGTCTCGCATGGAGGCCCAGTCATTGGTGGTGAAGTGGTGCTGTTCCGCAGTGCGACTGAACTGTGCGTTCTGCAGCTGAAACTCCACTATGGCCTGCTGCTGCTTGCACAGTCTGTCCAGCATGTGCAAGGTGGAGTTCCACTTGGTGGGCAGGTCGCATATGAGGCGGTGAGCGGGAAGGCCGAAGTTACGCTGTAGCGCAGACAGGCGAGCAGCGGCAGGATGTGAACGCCGGAAGCGCGAACAGACGGCCCGCACTCTATGCAGCAGCTCTGACATGTCGGGGTAGTTGTGAATGAACTTCTGCACCACCAAATTCAGCACATGCGCCAAGCAAGGGATGTGCGTCAAACCAGCTAGTCCCAGAGCTGCAACGAGATTTCGCCCATTATCGCACACCACCAGGCCGGGCTTGAGGCTCACCGGCAGCAACCACTCGTCGGTCTGTTGTTCTATACCACGCCACAACTCCTGTGCGGTGTGGGGCCTGTCCCCCAAACATATGAGTTTCAGAATGGCCTGCTGACGTTTACCCCGGGCTGTGCTGAAGTTGGTGGTGAAGGTGTGTGGCTGACTGGATGAGCAGGTGGAAGAAGAGGAGGAGGAAGCTGAGTAGGAGGAGGTGGCAACAGGAGGCAAAGAATCTTGCCCTGCGATCCTTGGCGGCGGAAGGACGTGCGCCAAACAGCTCTCCGCCTGGGGCCCAGCTGCCACTACATTTACCCAGTGTGCAGTTAGGGAGATATAGCGTCCCTGGCCGTGCTTACTGGTCCACGTATCTGTGGTTAGGTGGACCTTGCCACAGATGGCGTTGCGCAGTGCACACTTGATTTTATCGGATACTTGGTTGTGCAGGGAAGGCACGGAGAAGTAGTGCCGGCTGGGAACAACATACTGTGGGACAGCAAGCGACTTGAGCTGTTTGAAGCTGTCTGTGTCCACCAGCCTAAATGACAGCATTTCATAGGCCAGTAGTTTAGAAATGCTGGCATTCGGGGCCAGGGATCGAGGGTGGCTAGGTGGGAATTTACGCTTTCTCTCAAATGTTTGTGAGATGGAGAGCTTAACGCTGCCTTGTGACATGGTTGAGATGCTTGGTGACGGAGGTGGTGGTGTTGGTGGTACATCCCCTGTTTGCTGGGCGGCAGGTGCCAATGTTCCTCCAGAGGCGAAGGAAGAGGCTGAGGCGGCAGCAGCAGAAGAGGCCGAGGCGGCAGCAGCAGAAGAGGTAGCAGGGGGAGCCTGAGTGACTTCCTTGTTTTTAAGGTGTTTATTCCACTGCAGTTCATGCTTTGCATGCAGGTGCCTGGTCATGCAGGTTGTGCTAAGGTTCAGAACGTTAATGCCTCGCTTCAGGCTCTGATGGCACAGCGTGCAAACCACTCGGGTCTTGTCGTCAGCACATTGTTTGAAGAAGTGCCATTCCAGGGAACTCCTTGAAGCTGCCTTTGGGGTGCTCGGTCTCAGATGGCGGCGGTCAGTAGCAGGCGGAGTCTCTTGGCGGCGGGTGTTCTGCTTTTGCCCACTGCTCCCTCTTTTGCTACGCTGTTGGCTCGGTCTCACCACTGCCTCTTGCTCCAAACTGTGAAAGTCAGTGGCACGACCTTCATTCCATGTGGGGTCTAGGACCTCACCGTCCCCTGCATCGTCTTCCACCCAGTATTGATCCCTGACCTCCTGTTCAGTCTGCACACTGCAGAAAGACGCAGCAGTTGGTACCTGTGTTTCGTCATCATCAGAGACATGCTGAGGTGGTATTCCCATGTCCTCATCATCAGGAAACATAAGTGGTTGTGCGTCAGTGCATTCTATGTCTTCCACCGCTGGGGAAGGGCTAGGTGGATGCCCTTGGGAAACCCTGCCAGCAGAGTCTTCAAACAGCATAAGAGACTGCTGCATAACTTGAGGCTCAGACAGTTTCCCTGGTATGCATGGGGGTGATGTGACAGACTGATGGGCTTGGTTTTCAGGCGCCTTCTGTGTGCTTTCTGCAGAAGACTGGGTGGGAGATAATGTGAACGTGCTGGATCCACTGTCGGCCACCCAATTGACTAATGCCTGTACCTGCTCAGGCCTTACCATCCTTAGAACGGCATTGGGCCCCACCAAATATCGCTGTAAATTATGGCGGCTACTGGGACCTGAGGTAGTTGGTACACTAGGACGTGTGGCTGTGGCAGAACGGCCACGTCCTCTCCCAGCACCAGAGGGTCCACTAACACCACCACGACCATGTCCGTGTCCTTTACTAGATGTTTTCCTCATTGTTATCGTTCACCACAACAACCAAAATATTATTTGGCCCAATGTATTGAATTCAAATTCAGGCCTTTTTTTACAGACACCTAACACTATCTGGCTATCTATTTAGGTACCGTATTACACTAATACAGGCACAGCAGTAACCACAGATTTAGCTGACTATAAATTTGAGGCCTATTATTTAGGCGCTGGGTGACAGGTATACGTTTACAGACAGAATTAGACTGAGATATGCACAGTAGCATGTGTGTGAAGTTATTGAGAATGACCCTATGTGCACCTTGAATCTTATATACCCTTTTAGGGATAGATTTAAAGTAGGTCTGATACAGCAGAAACCACTAATTTAGAGAATTGCTAAATTGGGAATTGTATTTCAACCCAGAACAAAAACTGTGCTTTGACGGACACTAAATAACTTGCCCAGCTACAACAATAACCACAGATTTGGATGAATATAAATTTGAAGCCTATTATTTAGGCGCTGGGTGACAGGTATACGTTTACGGACAGAATTAGACTGGGATATGCACAGTAGCGTGTGTGTCAAGTTATTGAGAATGACCCTATCTGCACCTTGAATCTAATATACCCTTTTAGGGATGTATTTAAAGTAGGCCTGATACAGCAGAAACCACTAAATTAGGAAATTGCTAAATTGGGAATTGTATTTCAACCCAGAACAAAAACTGTGCTTTGACGGACACAGTTGGGTACAATAGTTTGTGGTTCCAATGATTATATGAGAAGTCCCTGTATTATACACGCCATATTGTGATAGTTATCGTCAGGGTATTAGTTTCACAAACCACCATACAGACACTGTCACCTATTGTATAGCTTCATATACCACAATCAAATTGTTGTCGTCAGAACAGTACTTCACCTTTTAGTAATATTAGGGTAACTCACATTTCTGGGGATATCGTTCCGAGGATGTGCCTAGACGTGGTGTCCCGCGTAGTATGTGGCACTGGTCTTACCTCTAGTTTAGGCCTTCCTCTTTAGGGTACATGCACACGTTCAGGATTCATCTGAAATCCGCAGGTGTTCGCAGGCAAATCTGTGCAGTCAATCCGCATCAATTGGTGCAGATTTGCATGCGGATTTGCGTGCAGATTTGGTGCGGATTTTCCGCATGCGTATTTTACTAAGTGAATGAAGACGTGATTGTCCACGTGACTAGGGGCTCCGATCATGTGACCCGAAGGCTCCATGAAGCGAATGACAGTTCAATGATGAATGCTTTAGAAATCCTTTGCTTTAAATCCTTAGTGATCACTTTGATATGAGGTGGACCCTTTCTTTTCCCAAACGCGTTTCGGGACACAAAGTCCCTTGTCTCTTTTGGAGCAAAGTTTAGCAGAGAGACTTTGTGTCCCAAAACGCGTTACCCTGACGATAACTATCACAATATGGCGTGTATAATACGGGGACTTCTCATATAATCATTGGAACCACAAACTATTGTACCCAAAGCCGCTTTGATCTAGCACCTCCAACATTGGGACTGCCTATACATTTTATTAACTAAATAAGTGCACTACTATACAGTCATAGCCAGCAATCGAGTTTAATCAGCTGCCTCATTTATCTCTCTATATATATTTATACATATAGTTTGTAGTGATCTAGTTGAGGAGCTACTATTTATCAATCAATTCTTAACCTTTCATTTTTATTTTTTAACCATTTTAATCAATAAACATACGTGTATCCAGTTGAAAAGTGAGTGCCTGCTAAAAATTGTATTCCTTTTGTTCTACTTCTACATGGTTGGAATGAAGTTTTGAAGATGTGATCAGTACACCAATACAGAGACTTTAGTAACAACTTACCTATGAGTGATAACATGAAATTGAGCATTAGGCCTCAAGTGTATGTTTCCATGTATTCTATTTCTACATGTTTTGAATTTCCACTTTTTTGTGAGGGGTTATTAAATATATTCAAACCAGCATATATATGTGATAACTACACAGGGTAGTGCCCATTATTATTTGAGAGGCCCAAATAAGTCAGGGCTACAGGAGGGTTCCAAACGAAAGACCCAAAGCAAGAATGTGGGTAGTAGCAGCACCAGTTTTCCGGCCAGAAGTAGTAGTAGTAGTTGGCCGCAGTTAGCCTTGCTGGCTTCGGAAAGGCACAACATTATAGTTGAGTCAGCATTTGTACTGCCATGAGGGGGAGGTGAAAGAGGAGGCTGCAGACCACAGCTGTGTTGGTGGTAGTAGTGGCATAGTAAACTGTTGTATTGGTGTTGGGAACATCAACATTAGCAGTTGGAGTAAAGAAGGGGAGCCAAAGTACCCATCATGATATCCCACAGTCTGATGGAAGTAAAAGGGAAGTTGAGGACCCTGATGCTAATTGTGTGCTGGACAATACTTGAAAGCCGGATTAGGGTGCTGAGGAGGAGGCAACATCAGAGGAGGAGGGTTATGACAGATTCAATAAAGTGTCCATGTATCTCTAAAGAACAGCCAGGGCCACATCTGCTTTTTTCGCCACGCAGTGGGAAGACAAAAGCATTGCATGTGCATGTGCAAGAGCAAATAGATGTGGGCAGGCAAACACAAATATAGACACCACAGCTATGTTGAACCACAGGAAGCGACATCACCCCATCCCATGGACAAACAGAGATGGTGCAGCCACTGCAGCAGGAGTTCTCTCCTTCTCCCAGTCTCCCTTGCTACAGCCAAGGCTCATTCATAGGCTGTACAGTGTTTTTCACATCATCATTATTCCTTTCTTCTTCTTCCACTCAGACTTCTCCTCTGCTCCATAGTCAGCCATCCATAACGGAATGTGTGGCCAGGAAACAACTATACGCGCCCAGCAATCTGATGGTGCAAAAGTTTTATTTCCACCTTGCCAAGTTGCTGGCATTCCAGTTGCTGCCATACTATTTACTCGAGTCTGCTGCCTTTAGGGATCTAATGGCGTGCACTAGGCTATTGGCCTAGTTGGCCATATTTTTTCCAAAAAGTCATCCCAGCCTTGTACTTTCATGTGGTCACAACTAGGGTTGAAGATGGTTATAATGAAAAATAATAGCATTCTTAAGACAGAATGCTAAATAAAATGGCCATTAAGGGGTTAAAAATATTTTTAAAAAACTAACCTCGGATACCGGCTGCATGATCAACTGGATGAGCGGAGTTGGTTTTTTTTAACCCCTCAATAGCCATTTTATTTAGCATTCTGTCTTAAGAATGCTATTATTTTCCATTATAACATGTTATAACGGAAAATAATAAAGTGAAGTTTGGGTCCCCATTGACTTTAATGGGGTCCGGGTTCGGGGTCAAGTTCGAGTCAAGTTCGGGTCCCGAACGCAAACTTTGACCTGAGGTTCGGCCTTACTCACAACGTGAGATACTCCCTGGCTAAAGTTCATGCTAAAGTTCATGCTATGGTGGACACCTGGAGCAGCTTTTACAGGCAGGGACAGGACATTTATTTTACGGCCAACTGGGTCAATGTTTTTTTTTGACAGTGGCGAGGCAGCATTCCGGCAACAAGGCCAGGTCCTTTTGACCCCCATGATTGTTTCACCCTGGTTCCCACACTTGGCACTTGCCACCTGCTCCTCTATAAACACATTCCTGCCCCCAACAGCAGCTGGGCATGGAGTCACTCGCACTACCTCTTCTTTCAATAACGTGTCAAGTCAAGCGTTGCCACACTGTGTTGGAGCTGATTGGCCTAGGCGGGACTACCCTCACAGATGAGCAGTTGCGCAAGTTCATCAAGCAGCAAACAACCTGCTGCCTGTCACCCCGCCAATTCCTACTGGGCAACGTGGTTAGCGACAATAGGTGCAACATTGTGGCTGCCCTGAACCTGAGAAACAACACATGCTCCCTACATTGCACACATCATCAACCTAGCTGTGCAACATTTTCTTAATAAGTACACTGGCTTGAACAATATGCTGGCAAAGACTAGGAGACTGCACTTTAGCCACTCTTACGTGGTGAGAAAAGCTCTCCTGGACCTGCGGTGACAGAATGGCCTGCCTCTATACTGCTTAATCAGAGATGTGCCAAGTTGCTGGAATTCATCATTGCACATGCTCAAACATCTGTTAGAACAGCAGACAGCCAAAGCAGCATAGAGCACATGTGTTGCTTCATGGTCAGGCAGTGGCAACTCATCCAAGATGCCTGTCAGGTGCTGAAGCCCTTCGAAGAAGCCACAAAGTTTGTCAACAAGGACAACTGTGGCTTGAACAATGTCATCCTTCTCATATTTATTTTAGAAAAGATGCTGACGCTCATGCAGCAGGGGACCACAGTGGAAGAAGAGCAGCTGGCACATCTTTATGTCTGTCTTATAGCTGTTGGGGACAATAACATCACTTTTGTCAAGATGAACCAAGCCTGGATTCAGGAGGATTTTCACACACTTCTGGCTGAGGCCCGATAAATAGATCTGGCCTTGCTGGTGGTGCTCCATTTTGCCAATGTTGCTATCTGCCTACCATCACATTCTGCCCCCCACCACCATCATGCCACTTCTGTGACCTGCCTACCATCATGTTCTATATAGCTGCTGCTGCCACCTCCATCATGCCACAACCACCATGATGCCACTTCTGCGGCCTGCCAACCATCATCTTATGTAAGGCTGCTGCTGCCTCCATCATGCTCCAGCCTGCCTGCCAACATGTACCATATGGCTGCTGCTGCAACTACCGCTTCCTTAGCTGCTGCTTCAGCTGCTGCTTCAGCTCATCGCTGCTAATCCCATACTGCTACCTCTATTAACACAAAGCATCTGCCACTACTACCACTGCTACTATTACAACTACTACTCTTATTACTACCCATAAACTGCCTTTTATGCTCCATGCCACTATAGCTGTACCCTTTCAATATCCACACTGCACTAACTGCTGCTCCCTGCTGCTGTCTTGTTCATAATGAGCCACTTTTTCTTCTTGCAATCACAAAAACACTTGTGCATGTCATATGAACAGGCATTCTGGCCCTGTCAACGCAAAATTTTTGGACACTGGGTCCAGGGCAACTGAAGTCACTTCAGTTCGACCCAAACTGATTCAGATCTGAATTGTACTTTTTCAAAAATTTGAAGAACCTGATCCAAACCGAATCTTGAGTGGTTTGCTCATGTCTAATCTACCATATTTTTCTGACTATAAGAAGCGCCTAGATTTTAGAGGTGGAAAATCAGAAAAAAAATCTTTTGAATCAAGAGTTGTGCTAAAATAGTTAATGAAATAACAGAATAATATTTCAAAAATGGAAACATAAACGACCAGCAGCATTACAACTCTCATTAGTGTCACTAACAAATGAGGAGAGATTTTGAGCACAGTTATAGGGGTATCTACTGTTGATGCACTGTAATGGGGGGATTTGCTTCTGACGCATTGTTATGTGGGGATATGCTGTTAGCACACTGTTATGGGGGAGATCTGCTGTTTACACACTCTGATGGGGAAAATTTGCTGCTGACGCACTATTATGGTGGAGATCTGCTGCTGACACACTGTTATGGGGGATCTGCTGCCAAAACACTGTTATGGAGGGGGACTGCTGCTAAGTACACACTATTGGGACACACTTTATTTGGGGACACTGTATTGGCCACTTTATTATGGTACAGTATATTAGTCTTATAAAAGTATTGGGATAATTTATTGGGGCACACTTTATTGGGGGACACTGCACACTGAATAATGTTACCTAAGCCGGCATGCAGTCACGTAGTAGAGGCATTTACAGGCAGCACAGGCATGCTAAAAGAGGAAAGCCTGAACCAGCCACATCTCCATCCAGCTTCAGAGCATAGCCTCCCATCTCCCTCCAGCAGCAAAACAGCGCAGGCAGGGCGATCCTCTAGAACCACCCACCGTCTCTCAAGCAGCAGTACAGCGCAGGCAAGAAGCCTGTGATCCTCTAGCACCGTTTGCTGTCTCCCTTCAGTAGCAGAACAGCACAGGTAGGAAGTCCTTGATCTTCCAGCACCTCCCTCTGTCTTGCTCCTGCTGACGGGGCACCTTCTAATTCCAGAAGCAGCAGTCAGGTTGGGAAGCATGGTTTGTTGCCATCATATAAATGTCAGAATGTAGCCTGACACCACACTGAAATTTACATTACTGGCAAGTGTACATCACAGGCCATGCTATGCAGGCAACTGCCCTTACGTCACACAGCGCGGACTGCAATTTACACTTGATGGCAATGTAAATTGCGGGGCAGTGTCGGACTGTACATTTGGACTATACGACGCAGACGCACTGCTATTTCCCCCCTTCCCCACACACCCACACACACTTTTGGGGGGGGGGGAGTGCATCTTATTTATAGTACAAAAATATGGCATATGTTCAATTACAACATACAGAAATGTATATTTATTTCTGATTATATAGCATTTTCCTAAGTTTATTATCCTTAGAGATTCTCTGAATCAAAATCATTTCATTAACAAATGATATGTTTTTTTTCTCCCTAGAGTTCAAAGTGTTGACTGGAAATGTTAAATTCAATTTGGTAGGTTCAATATTCACAGCAAATCAGTGATTCACATTTTGTAAGATCAATGTAGAAGAGAATAATTTCTAGTGTCATTTTTCTCTAAACACAATAGTTTAAAAACACAACTTGAGCAGAATTTTAATTGCAAGATTATTACATAGGTGTAATTTTCTTAGCTTTCAGGCAGGGAAACTAGAGTGACTAGCTGCACACATAATACTGGGGGGCCCAAAGAAAATAACCCTAAGAGTATGGCCACACAGTCAGGTTTCTGCATGCAGTTTTGGAAGCCAACATCAGGATTGGATCATAAAAGAAGAAAAAGTATAATAGACAGATACAACTGCATCAGGAAACCTGACCATGTGGTCATCTCCTAAGTAACCAACACAAATACTAACAATAAAGCATGAAATATGCTTTTCAAAATGAAATAAACTCTGCCGTGATGAGAAAAGTTCATCTATATGTATATAGGTATTTCAATGTCTGTTTCTGTATTTATCAATTAATATAACTCCTTATAAAAGGCAACACATACCTATTTTGTGCAAGTACTGGATTATCAATTTATTGGAACATTATTAAATCTATAATGAAATGTTCAACATTAATTATATAATATGTAGATGTGAAATAGATAAAACCATAACATTATTTGAAAGATAATAAGAATAAATAATATATACATATAGTACAGACCGAAAGTTTGGACACACCTTCTCATTCAAAGAGTTTTCTTTATTTTCATGACTATGAAAATTGTAGATTTACACAGAAGGCATCAAAACTATGAATTAACACATGTAGAATTATATACATAACAAAAAAAGTGTGAAACAACTGAAAATATGTCATATTCTAGGTTCTTCAAAGTAGCCACCTTTTGCTTTGATTACTGCTTTGCACACTCTTGGCATTCTCTTGATGAGCTTCAAGAGGTAGTCACCTGAAATGTTTTTCACTTCACAGGTGTGCCCTGTCAGGTTTAATAAGTGGGATTTCTTGCCTTATAAATGGGGTTGGGACCATCATTTGCATTGTGGAGAAGTCAGGTGGATACACAGCTGATAGTCCTACTGAATAGACTGTTAGAATTTGTATTATGGCAAGAAAAAAGCAGCTAAGTAAAGAAAAACGAGTGGCCATCATTACTTTAAGAAATTAAGGTCAGTCAGTCCGAAAAAATAGGAAAACTTTGAAAGTGTCCCCAAGTGCAGTCACAAAAACCATCAAGCGCTACAAAGAAACTGGCTCACATGTGGACCGCCCCAGGAAAGGAAGACTCTGCTGCGGAGGATAAGTTAATCCGAGTCACCAGCCTCAGAAATCGCAGGTTAACAGCAGCTCAGATTAGAGACCAGGTCAATGCCACACAGAGTTATAGCAGCAGACACATCTCTAGAACAACTGTTAACAGGAGACTGTGTGAATCAGGCCTTCATGGTAGACTATCTGCTAGGAAACCACTGCGAAGGACAGGCAACAAGCAGAAGAGACTTGTTTGGGCTAAAGAACACAAGGGATGGACATTAGACCAGTGGAAATCTGTGCTTTGGTCTGATGAGTCCAAATTTGAGATCTTTGGTTCCAACCACCGTGTCTTTGTGCGACGCAGAAAAGGTGAACGGATAGACTCTACATGCCTGGTCCCCACCGTGAAGCATGGAGGAGGAGGTGTGATCGTGTGGGGGTGCTTTGCTGGTGACACTGTTGGGAATTTATTCAAAATTGAAGGCATACTGAACCAGCATGGCTACCACAGCATCTTGCAGCGGGATGCTATTCCATCTGGTTTGCGTTTAGTTGAACCATCATTTATTTTTCGACAGGACAATGACCCCAAACACACCTCCAGGCTGTGTAAGGGCTATTTGACCATGAAGGAGAGTGATGGGGTGCTGTGCCAGATGACCTGGCCTCCACAGTGACAAGACCTGAACCCAATCGAGATAGTTTGGGGTGAGCTGGACCGCAGAGTAAAGGCAAAAGGACCAACAAGTGCTAAGCATCTCTGGGAACTCCTTCAAGACTGTTGGAAGACCATTTCAGGTGACTACCTCTTGAAGCTCATCAAGAGAATGCCAAGAGTGTGCAAAGCAGTAATCAAAACAAAAGGTGGCTACTTTGAAGAACCTAGAATATGACATATTTTCAGTTGTTTTTACACTTTTTTGTTATGTATATAATTCCACATGTGTTCATTCATAGTTTTGATGCCTTCAGTGTGAATCTACAATTTTCATAGTCATGTAAATAAAGAAAACTTTGAATGAGAAGGTGTGTCCAAACTTTTGGTCTAATGATCTCTCTAAAAGTTAAGCAGCAAATTTTAGAAGACAATTTAATTAAAATGACATACTAAGAGAATCCAGAGTTCCAGGAAATGCAGCGTTCAAGGTCGGTATTTAAGAAACAAAAAGTGGGATTTAATCAAGCCATAAAGGCCAGAATTTTATCTTCAAAAAGTCACAAGCCGTGGCTTTGAAACTTTTTGGGGTCACTTACACAAAAATATTGTGACATTTTGAGCGCTTTGTCTTCAAGTGCCACCTACAGATTTGGAGTAAAAATTTGGTCCAAATTTGAGAATAGATCACTGTTGTGATGCATTTATGAATTGTAATTTTTTTAAAGTCACAACTGTACTCCAGGCATCCCCTAGATAAACTTTTACTGAAAAAAATCTCACCACATTTGTGCCAGATTTACTATTACTGTGTGCCATTTTAATAAATTTGGTGTAGGTTCAGACAGCAACCCTAATCTAAAAACTAACCTCAAATACACCCACAATGGTAAATTCTCCCCTTTAGCCATTAAAAGCTAACCATTTATGTCAGTATTCGTCTTTGCATGTGCTTGAATGTGACTGTCCTCAATCAGAATAGATCAACAGACTCTAGGATTGCATACCCAAAAGACCTGGCAGTAATCCATAGGAGAGTAACAAATGCACATAAAACCTTCAATAAAATTGACCAAACACGAAGTAGACAAATCTTCTAACAAAGGTTTCTGCATAGAGAACCAAAAAGCTCAGGCAATTAAAATGACAAGTTATCGTGTATTTGTTAGGATGCAGCAATTTGCAAGAACAAAAAAACATTTTACTCATTGTCTTCATAGTTGCTTCATTATGGAACATTCATTGTTATGCTGTAACACTGGGACATTTCTGAAAATTAATGATATAGCATATTCATGTGTATTACAGTTATTATTCCTCCTGCTACAGGTAAGACGATGAAGACAAATATATTTTTTTAAACATATAAACTGGTAATAATAGTGTTCTTACCAGTGCATTTCTTTAAATGACTGTTCTTTTTGCCATGCGATCCCAGTTTGCAGTTAAAATTCTCTTCCCAAAACTCTGCAAACCATACATTTCTTCTGTTATTGGCTAATGACCGGCTTCTAAAATATCTATCAAATCCTATTTCACAAAAACAAAAATGATCATTAATACACATAAGTGCCCCACTGAAAGCAGTGCCATCTGCTCTACCATATGTGATGTAATGGTGATCTGGACTGGTGTTACGGTCAGTCAGGCAGGGGATTTGTTTCATCTTGCTATAATTTCTTATGTTGTATTGTAATTGCTTTCAATAAATGTGCTGTGAGGTCCATAGCATCAGCTTTAACCTATAATTACTATCATACCTAATAATCTACTATATAGTTGACCTCATTTTTGTACAAAAAAGATTATAACAGTAAAAGTTAATAATACTGTTAAAATTGTTGTTAGTATTTTTAACCAAAACTTTATTTTTCTATTATAGTAGATTTTTAATAGACAAATAGCATTTATTGCTTGGTTTGCTAACTCTACACTGTAGGACTTTTCTGGGTTCAAGATACAGTGGGCCCTTTCAGGTGAGTGAGTTGTACACTCCGCACTCGGAGCATGAGTATATCACAGCTTCCATCCTGTTCTCCCTGCACTGCCGGGGTCGCGTAGCATTATATTGATTTATGATGCTATGTAACCGGTAGAGGTCTGAATGCATTGGATAACACTGACATAATTCTGTCAGTGTTATCCAATACATTCCAGAACTGTAAGGGTTACATAGCATCATAAAGCAATATAATGCTATGCAACACTGGCAGTGCTGGAAGTTCAGAACGAGAGCTGTGATATACTCACACTCCGAGTCCGGAGTGTACAACTCGCTTGTCTGAAAGCGGCCAGAGGGTTTATCCTCAGGATAGGCAATCAATATCAAATCACTAGGAGTCTGACTCTTCGCACCCCCACAGATAAGCAGACTGAAGAGCCTGTCTACCAACTATGTAAAGGTGCCAATGCTGTGTATTGCAGCATGAAATGAATGGGATAAAGCGGTATTGTTACCACTACATTGATGGTTTGCAGATTGCATATGTAAGCAAAAATAATAAAAAATAACAGGGTGCTCTACATGAAGGAGAGACACAAGTGCCAGTGATTACCGGCCAAGAAAAATGGTGGATGCTCACCGAGATTGAGGATGGGCCATCAATATCTTGATCCTGGAAAACCCCTTTAGGCCCCATTCACACGTACGCAATTTCGGACCCATTCATTTCTATGGGGCCACACGATGTGTGGCCCGGCTCTGGAAATGCGGACCCGGACCCGCACTTCCGGGTCTGCATTTCCTTTCCCGAAAAAAATAGAACATGTCCTATTCTTGTCCGCAATTGTGGACAAGAATAGGCATATTCTATTAGTGACGGCGATGTGTGGTCTGCAAAATGCGGAACGCACATTGCCGCCTCCGTGTTTTGCGGATCTGCGGACGCGTGAATTGACCCTTAAGCAAAGAGCACTAAACCCCTTAACAACAGCACACTAGCCTTTTACTGTGGACATTTAGGTCCAATACCTTCCATGCACTTAGCTATAATAGCTTGCCTACATTCAATGCTCTGCCTGTGCATAGTGCGCTCTGCACTGATGAATGGCAGGAGAAGAATGAGGCATATTTGTACACCTTATACGTTTCCAGGCTATGGGTGCCCACATAGAGGACTCTGAGTGCTGCCCCTGGCACCTGTGCCACAGGTCCGCCACCACTTGTGCATACAATACTCAGTGGACTTTGTACAAAAGTGGAAGCTTTACTGGTCAGGCCAAGCACATGTTTCCTAAACAGCTGCCATGTGACAGAACTGCAAGTTTGATGTACTAGTATTTTAAATATATATAATATGAATGTCCCTTAGACTGATGTCATACACTGTGAGGGACATTTTTCAACCCATGTATTCCAGAAAACTGATATCAAAAAGTCCAAAAGGTTGGACAAAACTGTATAACTTCTTCAGTGGTTTTGAAAAAACGGACTCCCCAGTGGGCTGGGGAGTGAGTTGTACAGAGTCAGATTTTGCCTGCATGACACATTTATTAAAATCTACTGCAGGTGTAGATTATACCTGAAATATACACCAGATCCCTTTCTTGTGTAAATTTAAGTTCTGGCACATGGACCTGTACAGTTGCACCACAATTATTCAGGAGGCATGCACCTCTTAAAAATCAAATGCATCTGATGGCAGCAAGAAAAAGATTCAGACAGGCATGTAAAATGCTGGTCTTAAATGTTCCTCTTGGTGTGTTTTTTTTGATACATTGCAATTTTTTCAAGAGTTATTCATGCAGGCATATAACACAAAAGCCACCAAAAAAGTGTAAACTCAGATTCTAAATAATTAGATTTTTTTTGTAGAAAATGAATAAATAATTGGGCACAATTTTGATTCTAGAAAATCTATTGTCTCAACTTTAGTTACAGCTATTTAACCAGCTTGAGTGGAAAATTGCGACATATTATATGAAGTGTGTGATTGATGCTATAAATTATAGGATTGTGCTAAGTGTCATAGTGACTGTTATTCTATTTTTATTTTTCATGAAAAAGGGGAATATTACCATCTATTGAGGCTCTCTTTGGTAGGATTGTAACGGCTCCTTCTGCTATCTCCTCTTGTTGGTAAACTGGCGTGATTTTGGAGCCCCAGCTGTCTGATCCAATCCAAAGGAAATGTCCAGTTTGATTGTTTCTTTTAGCTGCTTCAAGGATTCGTCTGTAGGAACAAAAAAAAGAATAGAAAGAAAATAGAAGGAAAGAAATGTCCATTGATTTCAGTCGAGACACATTAACCAGATTCACTAAGCATCCAGGGAGGAAACGATTAGTCAATCTTTCTGTCAACTTGATTCTAACTTCAGACAGAATAAAAGAAAAAAGCTGTAGCCCTTCTCCGTGTCTGCAGTTCATGTTAATTTGTTTTCTCCTAACCCTAATGTACCATACATTGTCTATCATTCTCATTTCATTTATCTCATTCAATCTTATGTCTTAATCCACAGGACATTCTACCGTTACAGAAAGACAGTGAGATTGTCTCATAGGAACTGCTGAACAACATTTGTCTAAATGCAATTGAAATTTCCTACACCTCCAGTCTCACAAGGGTATGCTTGACGCGTTAATCTAAAACTGATAAGAAAGAAATAGGTTTGCACAATTCTCCTGCCACTGGAAAAGATCAAACATGCCACAAACAATAGGAGATAACCATCACCTTATGTCATCTTCATTTGCAAAGATGATTATTGCCCGAGCATTAGGGGTTTCCAGCAGGCGCTTAATGATTTTATCAAATTCTCCTGGTTTGGGTTCACGGGGGATTTTCAGTGATTGGGCAATGCAAACACCACCTGTAAAGACATAATACGCTTCATCTCAGAAAAGCCACACTTTGAGGATTACTGATTAATGCTTCTTGTGAGCTCTATTTGGTTTATATAAACAGATCTAGCATCAATCCACCTCAATTACCTCTACATGTGTACACATCATGCTTAATGGTATATTGCACTGGAAGAGAGGCTATCCTATAATGTTTTGTCTGCAGGGTCTGGCTTGATAAACAGGAAATGAGAAGAAAATGAAGATATTTAGTGCTTGCTTGACACTCAGCTACAAGTGGTTGTTACTGCAAAGATAATGTAGATAAAGCAGGGTATAAATGTGATGAGGTGAACTCAGTAGCATCAAAACAGGAGAAGACATGATAGGAGTACATGCAGGTAATCCTATAAGGTCATGGCATGTAATTACCAGAGGATCCAGTCACATACTATATTATACGATGAGGCTATGGAGAATAGAACTACATCATTACACATATCTAATGGCATCCATACTCTATATAACCCTATTCATTTGATAATGATAAATACAGTATGCAATTATATACCTATGCATTATGTATTATATACATTTAATTCTTGAAAACAATTTGTATGGCATGGTCACCGTCTAACCTCAGCCATTAGAATTATCTTAAAGTGTATGGTCTACAGCACCTGCCAATGAATAACAAAAATGACCCTGCTTCAATGATATATTGAAAAATAAAACATGATAAGCTTGGGGTGACCTTAGTATTACATCTCCAGTATGACAACTTATTCCATACCAGGCATTAGGAATGAAAATCTTCTGAGCATCACTACACAATTCCAAACTGAATCTGGAAGGGACATAAGGACTAATCTATGACAGAAACTCCATGAAAGGAGTACACAAACCTAAGATCACCATGTGCTATGCTAAGCATCAGCCGTATAAATGTAACACACATCTTCGTTCGACTCTGGAGCAGTGGAAATGTGTTCTTTGAAGTGATAAATCAAATATTTGGCAGTGTGATGGTTGACTCTGTGTTTGGCTCACGTCTGGGAAACACTACCATAATGTATACTCCCTAAGGAAAAATTTGGTGGAATAGGATCATAGTATGTTTTTAAACAATTGGACTACACCTCTCATTCCTGGCGAAGGATAATTTTAATGCTATCCTGTACAAGAACATTTAAAATCTAAAAATAGTCCGATCCACAGGCAATATGTTGTAGAGCTAGTGGAGTTGTGTAGATTGTAGGGAAAGAGCTTCTCAGCCCCTGCTAACTGTAAACATTTTGGTAACAGTTTGTGATGCTCTCCTGTTCAAGCACGACTGTGCTTCTGTGCACAAAGTGAAGTCCATAAAAACATAGTTTGACATGTTTGTTTGGAGGAAAGTGTATGGCCTGTACAGAGTCATGTGATGTAGAAATGTCACAACCAGACAGCTGAGAAGCTCTGACAGAAGCCTTTCAGAACCTCCTCCTTGAGTTTTCTTTGTTGTAGTGTTCAGTTCCTCATCTCGTTAGCCTCTCTCAGCTGTCATGTAGTTGGACTGATTGCTTCCCTTTAAATTCCTCCCCATAATGCATTACTGGGCGGCTTATACTTCTTCCTGGAGTGTGTGTGCATGCTGATCCTATTTCCCAGTCTGCTACTAAGTTAAGTGCTGTACATTTATCTGTTATTTTCTGTTTGCTGGATCCCAGGTGACCCTGACTCCCTCTGTGTGTGGTTTAGGGAGCCGGTGGTCGTGTCCCCTCACTATTTTAGGGTGTTCAGGTGTTAGATAGTCGAGGTACGTGGATATGCAACCATCCACCTTTGGGATTTTTGCATAGGCTGAGCAGCCAGGGAAACTGCCAGGTCTTGTGCAGGGGTCTCCCTTTCCGTTCCTTAGCTTTGGATCCAGTGAGTCATATATGCATGTTGCATTGTCTTGTTTCCTGTACACCGTCCGTGACATTATATGCATGTTGCATTGTCTTGCTTCCTGTACACCGTCCGTGACATTATATGCATGTTGCATTGTCTTGTTTCCTGTACACCGTCCGTGACAAGAAAGAACAGAAATGAAAATTGTAAACTAGTCCTTTCCTGTCCAACATCAGTATCCAACCTCAAAAACTTTTCTGTTGTTCATAGAAAATGTTTAAGATTATTATTATTATTATTATTATTATTATTATTATTATTATTAATAATAAGTATTCTTTCTCCCTAGAAAATCGAGGAAACTTCAATCAACAGAAAGGGGCTTTTACTACTAAATAACTTATTGGAGATAATGAATTGTACGTTAGATAATGATTTCATTTTGCGAAAACGCTGTTTATTGTTGCTTATGTAATGACTGCACATTCTAAAGTGCTGCATAAAGTTTTCACTATACACATCAGTTCCTGTTATCAACATAGGTCAGAATATATTATCACTCAGAAGATGAAAAAGGGGATTTTTATTATTAACTAGTTATCCTAAGATGAATTCCTTATTCACGCAGTCAGTATTCAGTCAGTAATTTCCATCAGTGATTGTGAGCCAAAGCCATGTGCGGATCTAAGGTGCAATATCTTTACCTCATGCCTTATCTCTGTGTAACCTCCACTCCTGGTTTTGGCTAACAATCACTGATGGAAATCACTGGTTAAATACTGAACCGAATGGACTGGCCATAGATCCTACAAGGAAATTTCCCAGTTGGCCGATACCTAGGGAGCCCTCCTAATGGCTGCTGGCTGTGTCCATACTATGATGCTCTAAGACTTAATGAATGCTAGGAGCATGAGGTACTGTACTTATGCACGTGGCCTGCGAAAGTAGGTCCCCTGCTAAATTCAATGGCATTGCCATTCTCAGGATGCTACACAGTGGAATACTGCCGGGGGGCAGCAGTTATTTGTGCTGCTCTGTGGTATTTGTTTTTGCTGTGGCGGTATTTTGTACTGCACTGTGGTGTTTGTTTCTGCTTACAGCCAGGTCCATAAATATTGGGACATCAACACAATTCTAACATTTTTGGCTCTATACACCACCACAATGCATTTGAAATGAAACAAACAAGATGTGCTTTAACTGCAGACTGTCAGCTTTAATTTGAGGGTATTTACATTCAAATCAGGTGAACGGTGTAGGAATTACAACAGTTTGCATATGTGCCTCCCACTTGTTAAGGGACCAAAAGTAATGGGACAGAATAATAATCATAAATCAAACTTTCACTTTTTAATACTTTGTTACAAATCCTTTGCAGTCAATTACAGCCTGAAATCTGGAATGCTTAGACATCACCAGACGCTGGATTTCATCCCCGGTGATGCTCTGCCAGGCCTCTACTGCAACTGTCTTCAGTTCCTGCTTGTTCTTGGGGCATTTTCTCTTCAGTTTTGTCTTCAGCAAGTGAAATGCATGCTCAATCGGATTCAGGTCAGGTGATTAACTTGGCCATTGCATAACATTCCACTTCTTTCCCTTAAGAAACTCTTTGGTTGCTTTTGCAGTATGCTTTGGGTCATTGTCCATCTGCACTGTGAAGCGCCGTCCAATGAGTTCTGAAGCATTTGGCTGAATATGAGCAGATAATATTGCCCAAAACACTTCAGAATTCATCCTGCTGCTTTTGTCAGCAGTCACATTATCAATAAATACAAGAGAACCAGTTCCATAAGCAGCCATACATGCCTACGCCATGACACTTCCACCACCATGCTTCATTGATGAGGTGGTATGCTTAGGATCATGAGCAGTTCCTTTCCTTCTCCATACACTTCTCTTCCCATCACTCTGGTACAAGTTGATCTTGGTCTCATCCGTCCATAGGATGTTGTTCCAGAACTGTGAAGGCTTTTTTGGATGTCGTTTGGCAAACTCTAATCAGGCCTTCCTGTTTTTGAGGCTCACCAATGGCTTACATCATGTGGTGAACCCTCTGTATTCACTCTGGTGAAGTCTTCTCTTAATTGTTGACTTTGACACACATACACCTACCTCCTGGAGAGTGTTCTTGATCTGGCCAACTGTTGTGACGGGTGTTTTCTTCACCAGGGAAAGAATTCTTCGGTCATCCACAACAGTTGTTTTACCTGGTCTTCCGGGTCTTTTGCTGTTGCTGAGCTCACCGCTGCATTCCGTCTTTTTAAGAATGTTCCAAACAGTTGTTTTGGCCACGCCTAATGTTTTTGATATCTCTCTGATGGGTTTGTTTTGTTTTTTCAACCTAATGATGGCTTGTTTCACTGATAGTGACAGCTATTTGGATCTCATCTTGAGAGTTGACAGCAACAGATTCCAAATGCAAATACCACACTTGAAATTAACTCTGGACCTTGTATCTGCTCATTGTAATTGGCATAATGAGGAAATAACACACACCTGGCCATTGAACAGCTGAGAAACCAATTGTCCCATTACTTTTGGTCCCTTAACAAGTGGGAGGCACATATGCAAACTGTTGTAATTCCTACACCATTCACCTGATTTGGATGTAAATACCCTCAAATTAAAGCCAACAGTCTGCAGTTAAAGCACATCTTGTTTGTTTCATTTGAAATCCATTGTGGTGGTGTATAGAGCCAAAAATGTTAGAATTGTGTTGATGTCCCAATATTTATGGAACTGACTGTATGTCCCCTATCCGCCTCTGTACTGACCTGTAAAGGCCTAAGAACATACTGGTAGATTGATTTCAACTGAAGGTTAAACTTTGGTGATCCCTTTGCTTACACATTATGGAATTGCTTATGCAGTTTTTCCAAATAATACAGTACTCAACATATGCAGGCAGCCATTATAAACCTGCATTTCTCCTCGTCCAATGACCCAATATGGCTGGGGCTTCACCTAGAGTTTTTGTAGCACTTGCAATTGATTTTAACTGTCGAGTGACAGCTTCAGTGCAGACAACTAAGCTGATTTTGACTGTAGCTGTCACTCAATAGTTAACCTGTTTTTGACCATATGCCTTACTTTAATCTAGAGCATGAGACATATATGTATGTTTATGTTTAAAATTCCTGCTCCTGCAATCGAGCAGGAGTAGGTTGGGTCCCTGGGTCTCAGAGATGGCCAAGAACTCTGAAGAAATTACCACCCTCACCAACCAAGGCCGTCGCCATAATCGTCTTGTTCAGAGAGATGATACATATTATAATTCAAAATGACCAGCATAAAATAGGGAACCCATTTTAAAAATAAATATATATAATAATAGGCAACACTTCTTGGTCTGATCACTTTACTGAAGTTTGCTGCTTATCACTACACTAATGATAGATATCACTTAGATAACACAGGATCCACCATTCACAATAGTGATATCATAGCTTATCTACTACCTCCTGACTTCTGCACAGGTCACAGAGCATGCCTAGAAGCATCTCCCATAGAAGTCAATGAGTGAGCTCCAGTCCATTGTGTCTATGGCCCATGATGGCTGCTAAGGCAAAATGGCAGCCCCAATAATCATGTTCAGTAAATTGAATTTAAAAAATCCTCAAAAAATAAAAACAGATTAAAAAAAAAGATATGTGTCACTATCTCATTTCCCTTTAAGTCAGTGTTTCTCAACTCTTGGCCCACCTGCTGGTTATGATTTGACAATATTCCATAGAATGAATACCTGTGCTCTGATGCATTGACACAAATTATATTACCAGCTCAATACTAAGCAAATCCTGACAACATGATCATTAGGTCAGCCCTGAGGACTGGAGTTGAGGAACATTGCTTTAATTGATGAGTGTCATGGCCAAGATATCCGTGTAACCCCAGCCTTAGAAAACTATATTTTGTATCTTTCTGAAGGGGCTTGGAGAAACAGTTGCTGCTGTAAATGTAGTTTCCCCTTCATCTTTATTACTTGTTGCTTGTCAGGAAATTTATATTACTGTATATTTCTTATTAATAATTCAGTTAAATTACAGAATTGACTGCATGTTGTTGATTAGCGTTGATGTGTTGATTAGTTTTATTCCTTTATTTTCAAGGCACATTTCAATTTACTAATTATTATTGTTGTAAATAAATAAAAGTATTTATTATTAAGGTAACTGTTTTAGTATTTGCAAAATGTAGGCATTTATGAAAAAGATTGTTAGGAATGTCGCTAAACAGATTGCTTGGGGGGGTAGCTTAATTTCACACATTGGGATTCTACTAAACATTTCAAATATTTTTAGTACAGAATCGAAAACTATAAAAAGCACAACTAACAGGTGGTTATATATCAGGTGTAAAGTTTCAATTAATGAAAACACATGCTGGTGGGAAGAGTCTTAGAACTGGAGTTAAACATAACCCACCAGAGAGATAATGATTTAGAATTAAAATAATTAGAGGAAGAATTTAATCACAAATGTCTCAAATTTACGACAGACATCATGTACATTGCCAACATGTGCTCATGTTCCTACTGTATGCAAACAATGCAAGAAATACAGAAGCTGCAAAGCTCTTATTAGAAAATTGCATGGCACCTGAGCGAAATAACGACAGATTTTATATGGAAATACGTTTACAGAGAAAATGTTATAAGAAAAGACCACATGGTGAAGTGAAACAACTTTAACCCCTTCCCGACATGTGACGTACTATTGCGTAATGGAAGTAAGTGACTTCCCGCATTTTGACGTAATAGTACATCATGGCGATCGGGCGGGCACCTGATAGCCGGGCCTAAGCTGTATCAAATAAAACTCTTCTATGCTGTGGTAAGCGCTGGCCGCAACATAGAAGGGGTTTGCTGTGGGTGAGGGAGCCCATCGAGTCCCCGCACTGCTGTGGCGGGGACCCGATGGGTGACAAGGCAGCCCGATGCCGTGCTAAGACCTCAGGCTGGGTCTCTTAGGCAACCTGTTGTGTAATATGCCAACAAGCAATGCATGACAATACAGATATATTGTAATGCATTGCAGAGGGGATCAAAGCCCCAAAAGTTAAAGTCCCAGAGTGGGACAGAAATAAAGTTTTAAAAAAAAGTTAAAAAATAAATAAAACAAGTTTCAAGTAAAGAAAAAAAACACCCCTTTCCCCAGATTTAATAATAAAAAATAGAAAGAAAAAAATAGGAAAAACACCCATATTAGGTATCGCTGTGTCCGTAACGGCCGACTCTATAAATATATCACATGATCCATCCCGTCCGATAAACACCATAATAAAGAAAAAATTTGTAAAAAAAAAGCCAATTTTGTCATCTTACATCTCAAAAAGTGCAACACCAAGCAATCAAAAAGGCATATGTCAAACAAAGTAGTACCAATAAAATCACCTCATCCTGAAAAAAATTATACCCTACATAAGAAAATCACTCAAACAATAAAAAAACTATAGCTTTTAGAACATAGAGACACTAAAACATGATTTTTTAAAATAAATATGCTATTATCGTGTTAAAGTGAAATAAATAAAAAGTATACAAATTAGGTATCTCCGTGTCCGTAACAACCAGCTCTATAAAAATATCACATGACCTAACCCCCCAGGTGAACACCGTAAAAAAAGAAAAATGTGTCCAAAAAAGCCATATTTGTCACCTTACATCACAAAAAATGCAACACCAAGCGATCAAAAAGGCATATGTCCTGCCAAATAGTACCAATACAACCGTCACCTCATCCTGCAGAAAATGAGACCGGATATAAGAAAATCGCTCATAAAATACAAAAAACTATAGCTCTCAGAACGTGGAGACACTAAAACATATATTTTTTTTTAAATATGCTATTATTGTGTTAAAGTAAAATAAATAAATAAAGTATACATATAAGGTATCTCCGCATCCGTAACAACCAGCTCTATAAAAATATCACATCACCTAACCCCTCAGGAGAACACAGTAAATAAAATAAAAACTGAGTCAAAAAAGCAATTTTTGTCACCTTACATTACAAAAGGTGCAACACCAAGCAATCAAAAATGTGTATGTCCCCCAAAATGGTACCAATAAAAAAGTCACCTCATCCCGCAAAAATTGAGTCCCTACCAAAAAAAGGAAGCTATGGCTCTCAGACTATGGAGACAATAAAACATAATTTTTTGGTTTCAAGAATGCTATTATTGTGTAAAACTTAAATAAATAACAAAAAGTATACATTAGGTATTGCCACGTCCGTAATGATCTACTCTATAAAAATATCACATGACATAACCCCTCATGTGAACGCTGTAAAAATAAATAAATAAAAACTGTTCCAAAATTAGCAATTTTTGGGTCACTTTGCCCCATAAAGTGTAATAATGATGAATGATCAAAAAGTCATGTGCCTGAAAATGGTACCAATAAAACTGGCACCTTATACCCTAGTTTCCAAAATGGGGTCACTTTTTTGGAGTTTCTACTGTAAGGGTGCATCAGAGGGGCTTCAAATGGGACATGGCATCTAAAAACCAGTCCAGCAAAATCTGCCTTCCAAAAACCATATGGCGTTCCTTTTCTTCTGCACCCTGCTGTGTTCCCTTTACATCAGTTTACAACCATATGTGCTGTGTTTCTGTGAACCGCAGAATGAAGGTGATAAATATTGAGTTTTGTTTGGCTTTTAAGCCTTGATGTGTTAAAGAAAGATTGAATTAAAATGGAAAATTTGCAAAAAAAATCTCCATTTTCCTTTAATTCTTGTGGAACACCTAAAGGATTAACAAAGTTAGAAAAATCAGTTTTGAGTAACTTGAGAGGTGTGGTTTCTACAATGGGATCATTTATGGGGGTTTCTACTATGTTAGCCTCACAAAGTGACTTCAGATCTGAAATGTAGAGATGGCCTTGCGGTTGGCCCGATGGTCGTTTCACGGCGAACTTAGCTTGTTCGCAGTTTGCCGAACAGAAAAACATATGGCGATGTCCTCCGGCGCCATATTTTTAGCATTGTGAAGAACTTTGATTAATGACACATCCATCAGGTGGGACAGAAACGCCAATTGAGACTTTTCAGCACATGGACACACCCCCTACCCTATAAATAAAACCTATCTGGCAGCCATTTTGCATTCTGTTTTTTTTTGCCAGTGTAGGGAGAGGTTGCTGTGTGGAGCAGGGACATACTGTTAGGGACACCAAACGCTAGCTAATAGGGCCACAAAAGTCCTTTTAAGAACTGGTATAGGTGTGCTATCGATAGGTGTGACATACAGAGGGGTGTGATACACTTATAATATACCTTCTAAAATAGAAAGTATATTATAGTGCAGTTGTGTGCAATTCTGCTGAGATACCGCAGCTATATAGAGGAACAAACGCTATTCGAACAACTAATTGCAACTGGTGTGATATACCTGTTTCCCCAATAAAAAACTGATAGAGAGGTGTGGTATACCTATAATATACCTTCTAACATAGAAAGTATAATATAGTGTATTTCAGTTGTGTGCGGTTCTGCTGAGATACTGCAGCTAGCTAGAGGGACAAACGCTATTGGAATAACTATAGTGAAAACTGGCCTGGGTTAGAAGGGGTTAAAGGAGTTCTTCAAGAATGTTATCAAATCAGCCTCCAGCAATCAATTCTAGAATGTGACTAAGATGGGTTGCCTCCATTTATACAGCTGTTAGGGGGGGTAAGGTGGCCAGGCCTTGCTACACAGCAAAATGGTGCCGTGGCTAAAGTCACTTCGCTGTGATTAGATGTTCTGTCAGTCTACTGCCAGCAGATCTCATGTACTATTGCTATGGTTATATTTATTGTAAAGCAAAGGCACTGCTCTGCAAAAGATGGTCATGATTCGATACAGAATAAACACTTGCAGTTTTGATAGTATTGTTTAATAATCTGTATATCAAACCCATGCTTTTTCAATTATAGGCCTCATAATAAAATGGTAAGCAGAAGAGTGGAAAACAAAAGAACCAGGCTTCATCATCCGAGAGTCAGAATGTAGGTGGTAGTGCAAACAGCAGTTGTAGCACCAGCCATAGGACCAGTAGTAGCAGTAGTAGTAGTAGTAGTATGCCACAGTTGTAATTGGCTTCCGATAGCTGTCACATTATTATTCAGGACAAAGAGGACAAGATTGTGGGCTGGGTGGCTCACTCCTCAATCCACAGCAGGATGACATAGCGGTGACTTCTGAGTCTGACACCATGCCTTGGAGCCAGGGGTCACAACAATCCTGCTCCCCCTCCTTGCAGCCTTAGAGAAGCGTCTCAGTGGGTAAGTAATATTATGATTGTGTGCTGGACAAGGCCTTGGAGCCAGATTGGGGTGCTGAGATGGAGGTGACATGAGAGGAGAAGGGTTTGTGGCTGCGACAGCAATAAATATCAGAGGCGATATATGTCCTAAACATCCAAATAACTGACAGAGCTAGATCTACTTCTGTTATGGTCAGCTTGGGAACTGGTGATGCCACTGATACTGTGGGTGCAGGCTCAAAACTGACAGACCTAGTCTAAGCTTGGTTGTAGCTAGCTCTGAATAAGCATCAACTGTATAGTGCCTTTTCTCCATAAGTCCAGCATCAGAACATGTCTGTCCTCCTTCTTCACTAATTTGCATAAACATAGACCTATGGGAAACACATGCAAATAGTGTTTCAGCTGTAAAACAAGGTAGATTTTGCTTATTTGCATGTCTTTCCCATGTTTATGTAAAGGAGTTCACATGACAAAACAGCATAGAAAGGTTATTGAATATAAATGTAAGCACTAGAGGTGGGACGACAAATCCACAAGTATGATAATGATCTAGGTGTGCAGGTCCCCCAAGCCATCCAGCAAAAATCAAGCAACTTTGAGACTTACTGGTTCTCAGTCAGATGAGAGCTGGTCTTGAATGTCTCATTGCACACAAAGCTGTCATTGTAAGGTATGCTGACTGTACCTGTCTCATGGATAGGTTGTTGGTTTGCACATACCCGGCTTTTGGCTTATAGCATTTGTGTGATTGTTTGTTATAGATAATGATATTGTGCGCACAATACGTGTATATTACATTGGCGAGTTTTGCAATAGTGAATTTTTGGTGAAATATCGCCAATTTGAATATTGCCTATGCTGCTCATGACTATTAAAAAGTCGTGCTGTTCTACGTGTATGAGGTAGCATCACCAGATGTAGTGGAAAAATAGAACTGGCCAGAAATCAGAACAAGTCTGTTCTCCATCTGCAAAACTTTTTGGCAGCCAGGATACATGCACAACCAGTACACTGTTACTGTCATGGTCCGCATCAGTTACTTGTTCTCCCACTCATCTTGTGGTAATTGAGGCGCAGTTCTGCTACTTCACCAAAATTTAATTCTTCTCTAAAATGTACAATAATTCTCTATGCCTTTGCCTCCGTTTTTTCCATATTTCATCCGTTGGACTTTTGACCAGGTGTCTATAGCGATGGAGTTCCGCTCATTCAAGAAAACATAATTATTTTCAAAAACTGAATTGGTCTCCATGCTCTCATCCAGAGTTTTTGCCATATCCTATCCACTGAACTTTGGGCGTTGTGTTTGTACTGGTATAATTCTTTGGCTTCAATTTTATTCATTTCAAAAATTGATTTCTCCTTTATGCCATCAGTTAAAAAAAATTCCAGACAGGCGTCTGTACAAGCTGTCTCATCATTATGGGGATTTGGCAAAATTCCATGCCTTCAATAAAATGTTATTTTGCTGTATGGTATTCATACTTCTGCCCAGCTGTCTATTTATTTTTCTCCAAAAAAATCTGTTTAAAGGGAAACTAATCCCTGGAAAAAAAAATAAAAAAAATTGTACAAATACATTTATTCCATGGTGCACACACAGCTATGTCTACAAAGTGCTTTCCAAACTGCTGTCATAAGCAGTTTAGGAGAGATCTTGCAGACTAAGTGCTATTTCTTTCCCCTAGCCTTCCTCACCTTCGCCTACAGAACGAGCCTGACCTAACACACATACATAGAACAGGAAGTTCAAGAGAAGGGCAAAGCTTAATTACCCTGACCAAAATGCCAGCAGATTGATGTGGCTGCAGTGCTATAGGAGCCCCTGCCCTTTGTCCCCACAGATAATTTCTTTCCCACTCCCATGAGATCTATCATGTGAGATCTGTCATTTTAGATCACCCCATTTACCCACTGAGTCAGAGCTCAGTGGTGAAGAGAAGTAAAGAAGGACCTGTAAGGACCTGTGTGATGTCACCATGTGGGTAGAAGCTCATGTGTTGTGTGTGAAAGGTTAGTGTTTCGCTCTACAAGATGTCAAATGCCAGGAGTTGTTGTTCTTTCCCTACAGTCACTCCCTGTAATGTGCACTAATAGCCCATAATAACATCCTAGAAAAGCTGGGAGTTGTGGTTCTCTCCTATTATACTTCTCTCCTGATGCCCCATAATAACAGTTTGGACATGCTTGGAGTTTTAGTTCTCTAATCTATCACTAGAGAGAGATTTGAATTCTGACAGATGGGCTTCTATTAGAACTGGCTTAGTGGCAGTGTGAAACATACATGATTTTCAGATTTAAAAAAAATAAATATATACAAACCGGATTCCCAAAAAGTTGGGACACTAAACAAATTGTGAATAAAAACTGAATGCAATGATGTGGAGATGGCAAATGTCAATATTTTATTTGTAATAGAACGTAGATGACAGATCAAACGTTTAATCCGAGTAAATGTATCATTTTAAAGGAAAAATACGTTGATTCAAATTTTCACGGTGTCAACAAATCCCCAAAAAGCTGGGACAAGTAGCAATAAGAGGCTGGAAAAAGTAAATTTGAGCATAACGAAGAGCCGGAAGACCAATTAACACTAATTAGGTCAATTGGCAACATGATTGGGTATAAAAAGAGCTTCTCAGAGTGGCAGTGTCTCTCAGAAGCCAAGATGGGTAGAGGATCACCAATTCCCACAATGTTGCGCAGAAAGATAGTGGAGCAATATCAGAAAGGTGTTACCCAGCGAAAAATTTCAAAGACTTTGCATCTATCATCATCAACTGTGCATAACATCATCCGAAGATTCAGAGAATCTGGAACAATCTCTGTGCGTAAGGGTCAAGGCCGTAAAACCATACTGGATGCCCGTGATCTCCGGGCCCTTAAACGACACTGCACCACAAACAGGAATGCTACTGTAAAGGAAATCACAGAATGGGCTAAGGAATACATCCAGAAACCATTGTCAATGAACACAATCCACCGTGCCATCCGCCGTTGCCAGCTGAAACTCTACAGTGCAAAGAAGAAGCCATTTCTAAGCAAGATCCACAAGCTCAGGTGTTTTCACTGGGCCAGGGATCATTTAAAATGGAGTGTGGCAAAAAGGAAGACTGTTCTGTGGTCAGACGAGTCACGATTCAAAGTTCTTTTTGGAAATCTGGGACACCATGTCATCTGGACCAAAGAGGACAAGGACAACCCAAGTTGTTATCAACGCTCAGTTCAGAAGCCTGCATCTCTGATGGTATGAGGTTGCATGAGTGCGTGTGGCATGGGCAGCTTGCATGTCTGGAAAGGCACCATCAATGCAGAAAAATATATTCAGGTTCTAGAACAACATATGCTCCCATCCAGACGTCATCTCTTTCAGGGAAGACCCTGCATTTTTCAACAAGATAATGCCAGACCACATTCTGCATCAATCACAACATCATGGCTGCGTAGGAGAAGGATCCGGGTACAGAAATGGCCAGTCTGCAGTCCAGATCTTTCACCTATAGAGAACATTTGGCGCATCATAAAGAGGAAGGTGCAACAAAGAAGGCCCAAGACGATTGAACAGGTAGAGGCCTGTATTAGACAAGAATATGAGAGCATTCCTATTTCTAAACTTGAGAAACTGGTCTCCTCGGTCCCCAGACATCTGTTGAGTGTTGTAAGAAGAAGGGGAGAAGCCACACAGTGGTGAAAATGGCCTTGTCCCAACTTTTTGGGGATTTGTTGACACCATGAAATTCTGATTCAGCATATTTTTCCCTTAAAATGGTACATTTTCTCAGTTTAAACTTTTGTTCCGTGATTTATGTTCTATTCTGAATAAAATATTAGAAGTTGGCACCTCCACATCATTGCATTCAGTTTTTATTCACGATTTGTATAGTGTTCCAACTTTTTGGGAATCCGGTTTGTAGAATATATACAGAAATTTAAAAATAAAAAGGTTTGCATAAAAACTTTATTTAAACAATGTCATTTCCTTTCCCTCATTACTTAGTTGGATATTATTTTGAAGGCTGGGTGTCCATAAATATAATCTTTTCCTGTCTATAATATAGTGTGCATAAAACACATGTATTAGATAGTCCATTAGAACAGGGATGGGAGACTTTAGCCTCTTATTATCCCTGTATATTAATATATTGTAGTATAATTTACTGATAATAAAATAAATTGGTGCTGTCCTGTGTGTTTATGCTTCGGCCTTATTTATAATCATTTCTATTTTAGTGGAATTCATACATGAGCCATATTATTTATTTTTCCACTGCTTTTCATTATTTCTCACTGCTGTGTATCAGTTAGACAGCCTGTCATATTCAAGACAATACAAAGCCGAAAATCCAGAGAAATGCATTGAAATCAGAGCTCTTAGAGGAGATGGCAATCCTCTCTGTGCTCCAAAAGCACTCACACACGCATACGCATACGCCTTCAGTTTGATGAGAATTCCAGGAGGAATATATTTATTGACTCAACATCTGCTTTCCTGCTAGAAAAATACATACTTCTACTAAACAGAACTGATCTTCATCAAAATTAATAAACTCGGAATGTAGATGATGTCTGCTCATATGACATGCAAATTTTCGAGTATTTACATTCTTCTAGCTTCTAGTTAGTTAGTAGCTACCAATAGCACACAAGAGAAGAAATCCGAACACAGCTCTGCGGATAACAATGGCCAGGGTTTAACAAGAGCTATTGACATCAGTGTTCAAACTGCAATATTATTGATCAAATTTTAGAGACACAAAAGTTTCTATCCAGAGAGATCAGACACAGCTTTCAAAGTGCATAAAAAAGCTTAGAACTTGTGTAACCTTTGGTGGTTACATGCTAAGCTGCAATATTGCCTCTGGGTATCGTACTCCTCTAATTCTCTAACAATTCAGATGTTTTGCTTCTTACTTAGTGTGGAACTAGAATATACTGCAAATCTTAAGTCAGGGAAGCATCTTGTTCCTTGAGGCAAAGTCTGCGGAGGTGTCAACATTGCCGTATATCCAGCCTGCACCATGGTAGGCTTGTTAACTCATTATGCCATATTCTTTTCATTAATAATGCTACCGTCCTCTATGGGAATGTACATTGTAAACATAATACAGATAATACATTTACAATACATATCCCAAGAATAAATATGTAAAATACAGTCACATATTTTAATACAAGAGCATTTGTAGACATTTAGCTGTATTATGATGGATCACTTTTGATCAGTATGTCATGAGTAATTGTCGTATTGTGGACCCCTAATGCTACTGCACTGCCTTCTAGGTAGAAAAAGCAAACAAATGAAACGCAGAAGACATATTAATTAAAGCTAGCTATACCTATCAGCAGTGATGGCCAGTTCACCGTGTTCGCCCGCGAACACATGGGGGCTGCCATCTTAAATCACAAGTCCAGCGATGCACAGGTAAGTCCTTACCTGTGCCTGCGCCGCGAGCTGGTCTGAAACAAATGCGGTCACCGGGAGCAGGCAGTTTCAAGAACAGCCCGATGAAGGCCCCCGGTGGCTGTTCTCGGAACTGCCTGCATCCGGTGACCGCATTTGTTTCAGACCGGCTCGCGGCGCAGGCACATGTAAGGACTTACCTGTGCATTGCCGTACTTGTGATTTAGGATGGTAGCCCGCATGTGTTCGCGGGGGTGAACACGGCGAACTGGCCATCACTGCCTATCAGATTAATGTCAGCAAACTTGCACATTTCGGTAGGACTGGCGGCCTATTGAATGTGTATGGTTGTGCATTGGCTTTCACCCTACAACAGCTGTCAGGGAAGTAGGGATTAGGTTGCTTGATTTCAATATGACCTATTCCTTGTTTGCTGGCCACAGATCATCCTGTGTAAAGAGGAATCTGCTGCCAGCAAAAAATGAATCTGTATAGGGTCGAGCGATTGTAGTAGTGATCGCTCTATAGAGGGGATAATTGCTGCTTATAGTAAGCTGATTCAAAACTCCAAATCCAGTTGACCGATCTTTATTTCTACGAACATCTGCTGTTAGGTTGGCATTGGAATACCTCCATACACATTAGATGGTCAGCAGAATCAACTGACATTTATTTCATGTGTATCTAATATCATCTAAAAGTAACTAGACTCACTCTGTGAAAGAAGAAGTTCCTTTAACTTCTAGAATTGCACAAAACCATCACATTTATAAGTCCTGTCTGTAAATGCAATTATAAATGTTTCTACAAAGTACAATTCTACATATTCCAATTCCAATGTGAAGCTCTTTAATCATTGTACTAAGGAATTATTTAAGCAGCTATTCCATATTTTAGTTGTGAAGTGATTTAATGATAACCATGTAATACTGTGAGAAAACCATATATGGGCCCCCTGTGGGATGTATGAGTACTATAAAGACATTGGGGGAGATAGGAGCTGTGAAAAATGAAAGGTGACATCTGATTGGTTCCTAGGGGCAACTAAGCCAGTTCTACTTTACACCAGTTTGATAAACCTCCCCCACTATTTCTATCGCTCAGCCAGCTGGATCTCACCATGGAGAATCCAAACCTTTCAAGAACTAATTAGTGGTCTTGTATACACGATAAGTATGGCTATGTAACATCATTAGTGTTGATCACGAATATTCGAATTGTGAATTTTAATCGCGAATATCAGCACTTTGAGAATTCGCGAATATTTAGAATATTGCAAAATATATTCATAATCGCTAATATTCGATTTATTTAAAAAATATTAGTTCATTTGAATTTTTCAATCAAGAAATAATGCCTGGAGATCACGAATTAGTGAATATATGTTGAATATTCGCCCAAATAATCGCGAAATATTGCATATTCGAATATTGCCCCTGCCGCTCATCACTAAACATCATTTGTGGCGAAACCAACCTCGCCACTGGGTTTTGGAGAGGGCTGTTTAAAAGCCTCTTGCCTCAGGATTATGGCCCATAGTAACTTTAAAGGAGAAAACAGACCGGCCGCACAGCTTAAATATGTCTGTAGAATTGTATTTTATGTTATTATGCGTTCGGTTAAATTGTATGTTATGTGAGGGCACCCAGATAGCTAATATTATTGTATTCATGTATTCTGAGTGCCATTCACCTAATGATATGCACTCAGACTTGAGCTATCTGGGGATATGTTAAATGTCTGTGTTTGCTGTGGGGGTGTGCCATTGTGTGTTTAAATGGTGATGTCTGTCCTGTTGTCTCCACATGTGTATTGGTGATCTCCCTTTGTCCTGAGAGATAATTGGATTGCCTTCGGTTGTCTCTGGGACAGAGAGGAGGAAACCATGATGCATTGTGGGGATGTGTTGTATCTGTTCTGTATTTGCAAAACTGTAATAAAAACCAGGCTGGGTGTGCCAGCACATCAGACCACTGCTGACCCTCAAGACGGAGCCTTGTCTCGTTATTGGGGGGATTCCCTGTATGCTGTTGGAGACTGATTGCCAGGAGTGTAAGCTGACTGTACGCTTTTCCTGTTCATCTGCTGACAGCTATTTGCGAGGTTCCAGTTTGGAGTGCTATTTTGTATCCAGTTCGGGAGGTTGGTGTTCTGCAGTAGCTGTGCCTGTCTCTCAGAAAGGGGCATATCGCCTAAACAGATCTTAACCCCTTGTCTGCTGAAACGGTCCGTTACATTGGTGGCAAGCAGCGGGATCGTTCCTACAGCCAGAAGGACAGCTACAGGAGACACCATTTCTGTGGATTCTACAATTTAAGGGCACCGCATGTCTCAGTACAGCGACCCTAAAAGCACCAGGATGGAACCAGCAGTGGAGTACAGATACTCTGTGGAGGAATTTGACCGTATGATGTGGTTGCGGCTGAACTTCTTCGGACCCAATCCAGCTGAGAAATATGTGAAGTTCGTGAGGAGTCTAGTGTTCAAGACCCTACTATACCGGGCAGAAGGAGACGGTCAGCTGCCACGTTGGGTGGACCTCCATCGGAAGTTACAGTTGCGGGACAGTGGGAGCCCAGTCTCCATTCCCCAGCGGCAGTGTGAAGTACAGGGAGGGGAGAGCAGCGGCCTCCCTCCCCAGCGGCAGGCTGAGTTACAGGGGGCAGAGGTAGTTGTTCCTGCCCCCCAGCAGCAGCATGATTTTTTGGGAATTGGGAGCCTAGTCTCCATTCCCCAGAGGCAGTGTGAAGTGCAGGGAGGGGAGAGCAGCGGCCTCCCTCCCCAGCGGCAGGCTGAGTTACAGGGGGCAGAGGTAGTTGTTCCTGCCCCCCAGCAGCAGCATGATTTTTTGGGAATTGGGAGCCTAGTCTCCATTCCCCAGCGGCCGTGTTGTTGTACAGGGAATTGGGAGCCGAGTCTCCATTCCCCAGCGGCAGGCGGAGTTACAGGGGACAGAGACAGTCGGTCCTGTCCCCCAGCAGCAGCAGGATTTGTTGTGAACTGGGAGCCTAGTCTCCATTCCCCAGCAGCAGCTTAATGCACCAGGGGGAGACAGTAAGCCCCACAACTGTGCAGATGGGACCGTGGTCTCTGCACTCACACCACAGGGAGTAGGGACAGTCGGTCCTGTCCCCCAGCAACAGGGCTGTTTAGCCAAAGAGGAGACAGTCGGTCTCCCCCTCAAGCAACCAGATCTCCAGCCATCTCCGCAGGGATACCAGGAGGAGGAGGTAAGCGATCCCTCCCCTTCCCAGCTACTTCCCAACCGAGTTCTGGGGGCAGGGGATGAGCCTGCAATACCCACTGATCCCTTCCCAGCGGAAGAGCTGGCATCAGGGCAGAGCGCAGTCGGCCTCTGCCCTCCCCTATCCTCTTGTCCAGAGACTGACTTCCCACAGGCATCCCCAGCGGAAGAGCTGGCATCTGGGCAGAGCGCAGTCGGGCCTCTGCCCACCAAGTACCTACAGCTCCAAGCTGGAGAACCACAAAGCAAGGAGTAGCATATGCCCACTCAACAGCTGGGGACATACAGAACAGAGCCAGGCCCTAAGATTCAACAGGTCCAATATTGGGTTGTGGGTGGGCTGCCAGACTAACTCAGGTACCGACCGGCGTGAGGTCAGGTATCTGGTTAGTCTTCCCTGGGGGGGGGGAGATGTGTGGCGAAACCAACCTTGCCACTGGGTTTTGGAGAGGGCTGTTTAAAAGCCTCTTGCCTCAGGATTATGGCCCATAGTAACTTTAAAGGAGAAAACAGACCGGCCGCACAGCTTAAATCTGTCTGTAGAATTGTATTTTATGTTATTATGCGTTCGGTTAAATTGTATGTTATGTGAGGGCACCCAGATAGCTAATATTATTGTAGTTGTGTATTCTGAGTGCCATTCACCTAATGATATGCACTCAGACTTGAGCTATCTGGGGATATGTTAAATGTCTGTGTTTGCTGTGGGGGTGTGCCATTGTGTGTTTAAATGGTGATGTCTGTCCTGTTGTCTCCACAAAAGGTATCAAACCTGCAATACACTTATTTTGCTTCTCTTAATGAGAGCACTAAACTGTTTTAACCTTAAAATATCCCTCCTTAAGGCCGAATACACACGGCCATAGAACACAGACGTGAGCGGTCCGTGGTATCCCGGCCTGGCATCCTGCTAACAGCAGGAGCGCACTGCATTATTGGTTGCTATGATGCCGTGCGCTTCATGCCACTGCTGCACTACAGTAATACACTCATATTGATCATACGAGTGTATTACTATAGTGGAGCGGCGGCATGAAGCGCACAGCGTCATAAGAAACATATGACGCCGCGCACTCCTCCTGTCAGCAGGATGCCAGGCCGGGATACCACGGACCGCTCACGTCCGTGTTCCGCGGCCGTGTGCATTCGGCCTAAGGAAAAAGAAATCCAATAAAATGTTTATTACATGCTGGATAAAGCTAACGTATTATGGAAAACATTTACTACATTTGAACAAGAGGGGAATCCCCTGCATAATACCTTGTGATTAGAGATGAGCAAATTGAAGCTGACGAAGTCGAATTCGTTTCGAACTTCAGGAAACATTCTATTCGGAACTAATGCGAATTTCCTTGCACTTTGTGGTAACGAATCACAATTTTTCCTAAAATGGCGGCTACACATGTGAGAACATGGGGCAAGGAACTTTGGGAAGGTGGGATGACCAGTAATGCCATGCATGCAGCCAATCAGCAGCCGGCTAGCCCGTGATGTCACAGCTCTATAAATACGGCGGCCATCTTAGAGTCTGACATTCACTATCGTACTTTGTTCAGGGACAGACGTGTATGCAGGCGCTAGGGAGAGTAAAAGAAAAACTAATTGTTTAAAAAAAAAGAAAAGAAGCAATTTACTAGTGCTGGGAAAGGATAGTGAGAGGAATCATTTCACAGGCAGGGAGATACGTGTGCAGATGCTAGGGAGAGTCATAGGAAAATCCTCATTGTAAAAAAAAAAGCGATTTACAAGTGCAGGGAAACATTACTTGGGGATCCAGATACTCTCATAATACAGCTCTGTCATTCCAGCAATTAGTTATTGGGGTGCAAGTGCTATGTTGAAAAGCCTTTAGTGGCTTTTATCTGTGGCAAAAGATAAGGATATACGCAGGTAACTTTTGCCGTTAACTGCGCTATCATTTAGTGGCCTATTTCAATACAATACGATAAATTTGCGCTAAAAGCATTTATTGCCATATTTCTAGAGAAAAACAAACTTAGTTCATATTTGGTGTTATTTGCACTAAAAGCGTTTCTTGTCATATTTCACTCCAATACGAGAAAAATAAACGCAGGTCACATTTGGTGTTATTTGCGCTAAAAGCGTTTATTGCCTTATTTATAGAGAAAAATAGACTAAGTTCATATTTGCTGTTATTTGCACTAAAAGTGTTTCTTGTCATATTTCACTACAATCCTAGAAAAATAGACTCAGTTCACATTTGGTGTTATTTGCATTAAAAGCGTTTATTGCAATATTTCTAGAGAAAAATAGAAAAATAGACTAAGTTCATATTTGCTGTTATTTGCACAAAAAAAAATTCTTGTCATATTTCACTCCAATACGAGAAAAATAGGCGCCGTTCACATTTGGTGTTATTTGCGCTAAAAGCATTTATTGTCATATTTCAGTAGAAAAAGAGAAAAATATGCGGTTTGCTTTTTCTGTTATTTACTCTGAAATTGTTTAGTGGCCTATTTTAGTCCAATACGATAAATATATATGCAGGTCATGTTTGCTTGTATTTGTGAAGAAATAATGTAGTGGCCTATTTCAGTACAATACGAGAAATATGTATTCAGTTCAAGTTTGCTGGTATTTGCACAGAAATAATTTAGTGGCCTATCTTAGTACAAAAATAAAAATATATTTGTTGCTTTTAGGGGTGTTTTAACTTCCGTTTTATTTGTTTAGTTCAGCTACAAATATGTCAAAGAAGTGCCAGGCCATGCATAGAGGAGTAGCAGAGGCATGAATGTTTCTGTCGCAAGGAAAGGTCACAGCAGAGTAAGGGGTCGTGTCAGCAGTAGTCGCAGCGAGAGGCCTGAGCTCCTGGTGTCATCAGCATCTTGATTGGTTAACTCGGTCATCTACGTCATCCCAAGTGACATCAGACACCCCCAGACAACAGTCGTTGGGTTCGTCAGACACAACCGCTAGTTGGTATGGCCCGGGAGCAGGCCCTGTGCCCTCACCTGTCCTCAACCTGCCTCTGTCTTTTTCTGTTCCCTCAACGCAAGAAGTAGTATATACTGTAGGCTCTGCTCAACTTTTCAGCGAAGAACAACTACTAGAGGACAGTCAGCAGCTACTGCCTAGCCAAGATCTGGAGGAGACATCCGCAGCATCCTCCTCTAGTCGGGCAAGTAATGATGAGGAGAGTAGCATGGGAGGTTGTGATGCAATTGGTCAGGCTCCTGACCCAGAGGCCGTTGAAGGGGACATAAGTGATGTGCAGACACTAATCGATGATAATGAAGCCGATCGCACTTGGGATCCAGGTGCAGAAGGGGCTTCATCATAATCAGGAGAAAAGGGTGGCAGCTTGCCAGTGAGGCAGCGGCTGCACCAGCAAGGTGGTAGCATAGCTGGGAGTCAGCAGGGTGGCAGCAGTAGAAGTTCGGGAGCCAAATGTGCCGGGGGTAGAGCACCTGCTTCGCAGCGGCCTACCTGCCCAGGAAGTAGTGGTTCAGGGGTTCACCGAGGCAGCGGCAGTAGCAATCAGTCCGTGCGGACTCTTGGTGGTAAAATCACCTACTCAGCGGTGTGGACTTTTTTTTCAAAGCGCCAGAGGAGGTGAACGTTGCCATATGTCGCATCTGTGGGCAGATGAAGCATGGCCAGGGTGCCAATGATGGCACTACGGCCCTGCGTCAACATAAGCAGCCTGGGAGAACCGTGGCTCCGATGTGGTATTCCAGCCTGCCTTAGCAACCACTATATCACATAGTGGCATGCACCCAGTTTCAGCCAGTCAAGGCTCCACCACCTTAGCTGAATGGAGCTGTCTGTCAATCTCATCTTCTGCTGGTCCAGATGCTTCTGCTCCTCCTACTCCTCATCAGTCATTCCGTCAGCAATCGATCACTGAAGCGATTGCCAAGAGACAACAGTATGCGTGCAAGCATCCAACGGCGTAGAAGCTGAATGTGCTCCTGTCCAAGTTGCTGGTGCTTCAATCCCCCCCTTTCCATGTGGTGGACTCTGCACCTTTCAGAGAACTGATGGCTTGTGCCGAGCCGAAGTGGAGAGTCTCAAGCCATCATTTCTTTGCGAAAAAGGCAGTACCATCCCTGCACACACATGTAGAACAGAAGGTGGGCCATTCATTGAGCCTGTCGGTGTCTGCCAAAGTGCATGGCAGCGCCGACGTGTGGAGCTGTAAGTATGGTCAGGGACAATACAAGTCTTTTATGGCCCACTGGGTGAATGTGGTTCCTGCACAGCCACACCAGCAACTTGGACAGGTCATGCCGCTTCCTCCTCCATGTCACGCCATTGGTCCTGCAACAATGTCCGCCTGGCAAAAACATATGGTATGTACCAGGCAGCCAGCAAGGTTGGGATTATTGTGACTCATTAACCCTAATCTTGCCACTGCCATGTTTTAAACATGAATGGGGATCACGTATTTTTAATGTCAGGCTGGGCACATAGTTTTGGAGTGTGCCCCATGTGCCTCACATTAATAGTAAGTGATCGTACCTTCTCAAATAATGGGCAACTTGGGGCTAAAGTGAGTAACAGAATACAGGCCACTTATTATTAATGTGAGGCACATGGAATGATGGAAGTCAAAATTCATAAGACTGTGCCTGTAGCATTAATAGCAAGTGACTGTTCATGCACCTCATGCTTTAACCCCATGTTGCCCATTATTAACACGCTTTTTGTTCAAAATATATTTTTCCTATTTTCACCCTCTAAAACCTAGGTGATTCTTATGGGCCGGTGTGTCTTATAGGGCGAAAAATACGGTAGTCAGTTGGCCGCTGCCTATCGGCCCCATCGTCCATCCTCTCGCAGGTCTGACTAGGGGACCTCTGCACTCACATTTCCCTGCCATGGCTGCTGGGGAGGGGTGGGGTGGCAGAAGCAGTACTAGCTCCATCAGCAGCAGCCTGAGTCTACAGGTGCTGATGAGTAGCTTTATTCACCCGCATAGTCAGGGCCGTCTTTAATATTGATTGGACCCTGGGCAAAAATCTACTTGGTTCCCCTGGATCCCGCCTTCCCACACCTTAGCAGGCAATCACGCCCTCCACCACAACACACAAAAAATCCACACACCTGGTAGAGTACAGTGAATGACTGTAAATACTTCCAGTTCTGAAGACTCCACCCACAGTATACAGCCCCCCCCCAGTATACAGGCCCCCCACTATTACAGTAGTTTACAGTATATTAGCATAACAGCCCGTCACATTTTTCTGATGTAATCTTCACAAAAAAAGCTCCAAACTTCTACTGCAACACTCCTGTTAGGACCTGTGATGATCTCATAGCCATGTGACCAGTAATATTGCTAGGTTACTGGTCACGTGGTGATGATGTCATCTAAGGTCCTAGATCACATTCACAGCTCTAACAGTACGGGACTCAGTGCCAGCAGGCATGGAATGGCAGCACCCCCTGTGTAGCTGACAGCCTGACACCCGGGGCAGTGGCCAGCAGGGCTCAAGAGACAGCTGCCTTGGGCCCCCCAGGAGCAACTGGGCCCGGGGATGCTGCCCCTTTTTCCCTTTGGTAAAGACGGCCCTGCGCATAGTGAAGAAACCACTCACCAGCAGCAGCAGCAGCTAGACCTAGAGCAGGACCTGATCCAGCATATGGTGGCATACTTGGACAGTACACTGCCACCCCACATTGAAGATTCGCTGGTCTACTTGGTGGCCAAATTGGATTTAAGGCCACAACTAGCAGAGTTTGCCCTGGAAAAGCTGTCCTGCCCGGCCAGTAGTGGGGCATCAGAGTGGGTGTTTAGTGTGGCGGTGGCCATAGTTAACCCAACAAAAACTCGCCTGTCCACCCAAAATGTGGAAAGACTGACCTTTGTCAAGATGAATCAGGCGTGGATCACCCACTTGCCACTCTGTGGTCTCCTCCTGCTGCTGCCATCTCCACACTATGTCACCTTGCCATTCTGCGGTCTCCTCCTTCTGCTGTCATCTCCACAATATGTCACTTTGCCATTCTGTGGTCTCCTCATGCTTCTTCCTCTATCTCTACACTATGTCACCTTGCCACTCGGTGGGATCCTGCTGCTGCAATCTCCACACTATGTCACCTTGCCACTCTATGGTATCCTCCTGATTCTGCTGCTACTGCCATCTCCACACTATGTCACCTTGCCACTTTGTGGGATCCTGCTGCTGCTGCCATCACCACACTATGTCACCTTGCCACTCTGTGGGATCCTGCTACTGCTGCTAACATTTGCACACTATGTCACCTTGCCGCTCTGTGGTCTCCTCCTGCTGCTGATATCTCCACACTACGTCACCTTGCCACTCTGTGGTCTACTCATGATGCTGCCATATCCACACTATGTCACCTTGCCACTCACTGGCCTCATCATACTGCTGTCATCTACAGACTCTGTCATTGTGCCACTCGGTGGCCTTCTCATGATGCTGCTGCATCCACCACCTCCAGACTCTGTCATTGTGCCACTTGATGGCCTCCTCATACTGCTTCCACATCCAGATCATGTAATTGGGCCACTCTTTGGTCTCCTCGTGCTGCTTCTAGCTCACTACTATGTTGTAGGTCCACACTGTGGACTTCTCATGCTGTTCTCACCCTCCCCTCTACATGACTGGTCCACTATCTTGGCTTTTCGGCCTGGCTGACATCATCATTAATTTGACCTTTCTTCTGATCTGTCAGAAGGAAGGAAAAATGAGACGCACAACGGATCCTGTCTGTGTAGCAGCTGTAAGGCCTGTATGGTCGCATAACAATTGGTTTATGATTTAATAGCCAAAAGTAGGAGTGGGTACAAAACACAGAAGACATGTAAATATTCCATTCATGTGTCATCTCTGTTTTAGATCCACTCCTGTTTTTTTTCGCATTAGCAATACTGATGGATTATTGAGCAAATGCTGACTGAGTGAAGGCATATGCTCCACAGACAGGATCCGTTTTTTGTGGGTTATTGTTCTGACAGATCAGAGGTATGGCAAATTAATCAGTGACGTCAACACAAACTTTCTGCTGACACCTTCTCCACTCTGTCGCGTGGGGCTCTACTTGTATAAGCATTTAATAGAACAGGTTCTGTAGACATCTATGTGAAGTCAGCTGACCAGGGTGTAAAAGTAGTTTGTTTCTTCTTTACACTAACATCGACCTGTAAGGCTGAGTTAATACTTGAGTTATTTGGTCAGTTTTGGCCCCGTGACTGCCCAAATAAGTGAAGTGTACAGTGTGATTCTAATAGCGACGCCACTATTATTTCACTACCCCAGCACACTCCCTATGCATGTTACTGCAAGGCACAGTGTTCTACACCCATGTAAACACTCTATGCAGCCCGGAAATAGCAGTTTTTTTAATCGCAATTCGCTGCAAATATATTCGGATCAAAGCTAATTTTTGGGGAAAATTCTGCAAGATGGCAGGTGCAGTGTATTTGAATGGAGAAGGCTGAATGAAGTAATTTTGCCTGATCACATGACCTGCCATCAGCAGCCATTTTATGGACAGGACCAATGTGTGGACAGCACAAGGGGCATACCTTATGAAATATAGAGCAGAATATTAAAAATGCCTGTATTAGTAAGTGGCATATGGTCATCTTATAAACACAATTACTCAGGATAGAAGTTATGAATGGATTATTACCAGTTTGCAATGAAAATTCAGATGGGAGTTACTTGTTGAGGTAACACACTTTAACGCTATCCAATCAGTGCTGCCTGTGTCAGACCATGCAAGCACACACACCCTCCAAATAGTAATATCCAGCAGGACCTTCTTTGAAAACTGCTAGTAATTCATTGAGAACTTCTAGCAGGAATAACAAAGGAATGGCACTGTCAGTTTATCCAGCCAAGATACTGCATGTGTGTGCTGGGTGGGTTGCCATTCTGATCAGTCAAGCAACATCCGATCGACCAATAAGTCTGGCTGGAAGCTCACACAATTAGGTTTCTGGCTTTGCATTTAATGCCAAAATCAGGCACAGGCCGGATACTCAGTAACTGCCTGATGCCTTTGACTTTGTTGTATCCTGGCTCCTGCAACTTGTGCTACTCATTACTACTACATATGAACTAATGGTAATCAGACTGGGCCTTGTTTCTGGATTAATCCTTCATCTGCAGTTTTGGCACAATATGTCTCTCCTGGTTCTAACCCCACTTGTCTACTGCTGTTTGCACCCCAGTCATTCTAGAAGGTCAACTTCTAGTGAGCACACACCAGTTTTTTGCTACCTTTCTCCACAGACACAACCTGAAACTAAAGTAGTCAAGTCCATCCCACTTTGTTGTGGGCTCTGGAGATGAATCTAGCAGTAGCCTTAGTTTCCAACCAACCAGAATGGTTAAGGAAGAGTGGATGCCTTTTCTGAGTTTGCTGGTTGTGGTTCTGGATGGTGATCATAGTTTTTCAGACCAGTACAAGTCATAGGAGTAGATGATTCACAATTGTTATCACATGGGAAATGCAAGTTCTGTAGTTACTAAAATCGAGATGTCAGGAGACATGACAGGTTTTCTTTAAATTACATTAGGACCTTTGTTTAATATGCTTGATAGGCAAGACAAAATTCTTTTTTTTTCTGAACTGTATGACGTGTTCTTTTTTTTTCTGAACTGTATGACGTGTCTTCATTATAAAAGAAAGAAAGAAGTAAGGCTACTTTCACACTCGCGTTTGGTGCGGATTCGTCATGGATCTGCACAAACGCATCCGTTCAGATAATACAACCATCTGCATCCGTTCAGAACTGATCCATTTGTATTATCTTTACCATAGCTAAAATCGGATCAGTCTTGAACACCTTTGAAAGTCAATGGGGACAGATCAGTTTTCTTTTGTGCCATATTGTGTCAGTGAAAACGGATCCGTCCCCATTGACTTACATTGTGTGTCAGGACTGATCCGTTTGGCTCAGTTTCGTCAGACGGACACCAGCGTTTTGGTGTCCGCCTCCAAAGCGGAATGGAGGTGTAACGGAGTCAAGCTGAGCCAAACTGATGCATTCTGAGCGGATCCTTATCCATTAAGAATGCATTAAGGGGAAAAAACTGATCCATTTTGGACCGCTCGTGACAGCCCTGAACGGATCTCACAAACGGAAACCAAAACGCCAGTGTGAAAGTAGCTTAAGCAAGATGATACCATAGGTTTTACCTCTTCGTTGTATTAATAGAATTGTTACCTCATGAATGAGCTTAATGATTGATTCCATTTCATGCTGTGGACATAAATGACTACCTTCCGACTTTATAGTCCTTTTATCCTGGTGTTACAGAAACATGTCACAGATGGAAGTAGAGCCGAAAGCGCTTGTGTCTATTATATTAATATTGTTAACTCTTGTAAAGAAAAAGGCACAATTAAAGAAAATACATAATAAATATATATTTGTGCTGCTTTTGCTCTTATATCTTTTGTCTTTCTAATACTGTGCAGGGAATGTTTCTTTTGCAGACCAGACCAATAATATAAAGCAAAGAGTGTACATTTTCGCTGTCAGCAGTGTATAATTCCACATGCCTGAACCGCAGAGCAATGTGTAATTAAATTGTTATAGTCTCCTAATGCCTGTATCATTTTATAGTCAGTTTTAAATGATTATTGTCAGAACATTACAAGGTCTTGGTTTGATTAGTTGACACAAGATGAATGTGATACAGCTCGTACATACGCTTTTGTTAGGTTACGAATACCCTTAACCTTTCTTTATTGCGCACACAGCCATTTCAGATTGCAACAATATTTAATTGTTGGAATCAAACTAAAGCTGTATGCAGCGTTCTGAAAGGAAAGATTACACCAAGCATGCCAGCAGAAAGGGTCAGCAGATCACTGCGTTCTCTTTGATGGTAGTAGTCAAAGGACAAGAGCTTTACACTCTACATAAATCGTAATGCCATATATCTTGTCTCCCTGTAGACATATCTTGTCACTAACCGGGAGATAAAACCTTAGCAAAATAAAATGCCACAGTGTAGTCTTGTAAAATGACAAAAGCAAGGAGAATGCTGACAAATGTATTTAAAAAGCCAATACAATAATTCGCACAGACTGCTTAAAGGACACTCCAGGCGATATTGATACTCGTAATCCTAGTGCAGCTCCACAGTGGATGCTCTCCAACTCTGTGGTTAAAACACCAAAGAAAACATCATTCGTCAGCCTCTCAAGCCCTGCACTAGGCATAGTGGCCCACATTTAATAGGATGAGTACACCACTTTTTTGTGCGGAAATTGCTTGCGCGGAAATTCCAGCACTCTTCATTTTGGACATGTTTATTATTCAGCTACACCAAAAGTTCTTGGTATTCATGACATCTCCTTGGCATGCCTTGGTTTTTAACTAGAATGTTGGCATGGTCAAATGTTGTCTACCTTCTAGATATATTTGTGAAATTGAAATCAATGATTCTGGCACATAAAAGTGGCACAGATTAGACCAACTCTAAGTTGGTCTACATTTTTTCATAGACAGAATGTTGGTGCATTGTGATGGATTTTTGGCTGGAATAAAATTTTGGTGCAGAAACAGGAAATTGGCACATTGAACAAATTTTCATTTCAGTCTCACATACTGGCAGGACTAGTTGGACAATGTCAAACTGAGCAGGGGCATACTCCAATTGGTAACACCCAGTTGTAAATTTATAGTGATAGGAATATAGATGCTCATGTACAGTGTGAAGTCATTTAATATGGAATACTAATATTAACAAAAAAATAATAATGTCTCTGTAAACACTTTGTAGGAACACGATGCCTCCATTAGATTATGAAGAAGTCAAGTCACCTGAATCCAAACTATATGTATTAGAGAGCACTGCAAGAGAAAGTGATATACAAAGTAAAACACTTAAGGCTAATTTCACACCAGTATTTTTGCTGGATCGGTCATGGATCTGCAAAAATGCTTCCGTCATAATAATACAACCGTCTGCATCCACAGTTTTGTAGCTTTACTATCGAACATAATACACTGCCTGAGTTTAGACTAAATATTTTTCAAACATGACAAGTGTTCTGGTCCAAATTGCCTTCCTAGCAAATTTAAAGAAACATACTCGCCAGCCCCGAAGGTTCCATTTTGCTGGCCATAGACTTGTATTATGATGGCATGCAAAATGTTTGGCATGCCATCATTGAATTGTGTTATGGATTCCATGAGAACAGAATCCATTACGTAATTTTAAACCCCTAACTCGAAACTTCCAAAAGGCAGGTTCGCTCAACTCTAATGATAATGTAGGCTTCAAGTTTGTTGTTTATCTTGACATGGCTAAAGAATTTGACTCTGTCTAGGTAACTCCTGACAATGTGAGGAGTGAAGAAAAAAGACTTGGAATGGTCAAGTCCTGCTGAAGTATGGTGATCTGGAGTAGCTGGGCCAAAATTATTATTTAAATATGCCACTTTTGTAGTGTCAAAAAGGTGTAGCCACATTGGTCGGTATTTGCTTGTATTATTTATTCCTAGTGCACTGTCCATATATGATTTATGTTATGTGTACTTAGTGACAAAGTTTGTCCCTGAACTCTACAAAACTACATCCCATTATCACCTTTTGTTATCTGATAGGCACTAAGCACTTTATGTGTGAAAGTAAGGGGTATGTGATAATATAGAGGGAGGCGTTAAGTTTGTCCACTCTCAGTCCATCTTTGAGATCGCTTATTAGGGTCACATACCCAGTGTGTCTCTTTTCATTGTATACTTATGCCGCTGTTTATTGACTTTTTTAACATTATGGAGAATGAACTAATAAAGTATATTTTAGTATTATATATATATTATAGTATTTTTTTATTTAATTATGTACTGTGTAGTAGTAGTTATTCTAATTGGTGTGGTGGATCTAATCTAATAGCACACAGTGGTTATATACTTTTGGAGCCCTATAGTTGTTGGAGTGTCAAAAAGTTGCAAACAGCATATTTGCATCTTTCTCAATGACACTTGCGTAACCATTTTTTGGGCATGTGTGATTATTCCACAGGCCTCACAACTTACCCAAAAAGAAGATGTGGCAATGGAGGGGCGGGCCACATTTATTATCTTCTACGCCAGTTTTTTTGTCATAGAAGAACACTGAAGTCTACAACAGCCAGGGATGTATGCCTCATCATAAATCAGGATCATTATCTAGCAGCACGTCTGGTTATCATTACACGGGCTACGATAAATTTGCCTAATTGTCTCTTTTTGGTACGACAACATGGTTAGGGTTCTGAATGCAGCTTTGAAAACTAAAATCAGTAAGTCATCTTAAAAGGAGGGAAAGTATAAAGAACAGATGCAACCTATCCTCTTTTTTAAATTCAGTTCTGGTTTTGGCTTTCAAAATTGCATGTAGAATCCTGACTGTGTGGCCATAACCTTAAGCTCTATATTCAGGACTGAACTGGTCCCTTCATTAGGTTTTGCACAATAAAGCCTGTAAAGGCTGATAAAGGAACTAACTAGTTTAGGCCTAAAACACATTGTATGTTACACATTGGAATAAGCAGCTTAAAAGGACAATGACTCTTGATTCACCCTGTCACTCTTAGCATATTGTGCTCCCATAACAACATGGGAAGGTAAGTACATTGAAGTGTGCACCCTTGTGTATTTTTTTCTCTATGGGTGACACTTGAGGCCCTTAGGCTTGGATGAAAAATAATTAACTATCTCAAACTGCAGCAATATATTTTACTCTTCTTTTAAATAGCAACTGAAAAATTGATTGATATTCCAGACAGACACTTTCTAACTCCTTTAGTAGTAAATTAGAGACATTCCCCTAAATATGACAACCGGATAGAACAAATACTCCCCTCTCTCTTTCTCCCAACCTTCTGTCTTAGCATCCACCAAATTATAGGCATTCCTCTTCTATTAATTGCATTGAGAAATATAAACAGGCGGTGAAGGTTTTGCGCAGGTTTGCAGTAAGCACGGACAAGGATACATTGTCATAGAAAAGCAATTATTTCTACTCGCCTAATTTATTGGTGTTTTGCATACAACTTCAGTAAACAAAAAAACAACAAAATCCCTTGTAATCGCTGACCTTTAGTGTGTAATCAATCCCATGTATTCTTTGTGAAGCCTATTAGGATGGTAAAATACTTTGGTAAACAATTTTGATAGTTGATTGTGAAGCTGAAAAGAAAACAGTGAGAAGACATGCAAATACATTCTTACATATGAATGTGCTAGCAAACTTAATTAGTTAGTAATATGCGAAATATAGGGTTTGAATATAGTGAAGAATCCAGCAAAATGTTGTTTTACAGATGCTGCCTTTAACCAAATTCAAGCTAAAAATGTATCTGTATGTTAATGGTAAAAACATATGTATTAACATATACAAAAAGATGGCCAGCTCACAAGAAGTCAATTAAATCAAATTTAATCCCAACTTATAAAATTGTGCCAAATGTTGGCCAATCATACATTTTGGCACGATTTTATAGGTTGGGATTAAATTAGATTTAATTGACTTCTTGTGAGCTGGCCATCTTTTTGTATATTTATTTGTCTAGCTATTGGATGGTAGCAGGCCGTGCTCTATTTTGGTGAGCTTCCCATAATAGTTTTTTTGTACATATGCAATAACGTAAATGATCGGCAGTTTGATCAATACGATCATCCTATTTCTGTAATTTCAATGATGGATCCCCTCTCACATTTTGATAACTGGGCAAAATTGTTCGAGGACATCATAGAGACATGTCTAGCTGACAACGATCTCTCACCAAAAGTCTTTTTATAGGGCAGTGGGGGGGGGGGGACACTTTTATTTCCTCTTGTGGCAAGACCCAGTGTCTAATCAGAGGACATCTGTAATCATTTACATATATTCCTAAGACATAACTGCATGCTGAGTTTTGTAGCAATCTGATATTTCTGGGTGAGTTATTTTTGCATGCACCTGCAAGAAGTTAATCGGCCCATGGGCAGCGGAAATAATTTGGCTATCCCTGCTCAGAGATCTGAACTGAGCATGCATCGATTGCACTCTCACCATTGCATGCATCAGATTTCATGGCCAAGCATCAGAACAGTGAGGATGTCTAGCTTTGTCAGTGAAGGAGAGGAAGTGGCAAAAAGTGGAAGGTTGAAGTGAAATGATGCTCCGAGGGGCTAGGCCTCCCTTCAATGCCCTGAGCACCTCATTAACATAATAATAAAAACTTGATGTTCTCAAAAGCATCACATATGACTGGTTTACTAGTTTGTTTTATTGCTAACAGGTATTCTTTAAGAATATCTGTAAAGAATAAATCAAGGCAACTGGACGTACTGTAGATTTCTTGAAAGCGTTTCAAGAAATCTACAGTAAGTCCAGTTGCCTTGATTTATTCTTTACAGATATACCATGACCTGGATAAATGAGAACCTTCACAGACATTCTTTAAGAATGTTTTGGATTCTAATTAATTTATGAGCTTAAGCTCATAGCTTATCCTAAAGACAATTAGTTTAGTAAACAAGCCATCAGTGCTTAAAAAGGTATAAAGATAAAAGTGTTGAAATTCTTCCAGTATTCTTTTGAAAATTTTTGATATTTATGTAATTTATGTAAATAAATATCTATAGAAAGCAAGTTTATGGACAGGACACTAATGATTAACATTGTCCATTTGAGATGTCAAGGTCTGTCTTCTCTGATGAGTATTATAGAAACCCCATCACAATTTTTTTTCATTTCATTTATATTTATTATTAAAAAACAATAAAACCTTTAAAACTAGAAACTTAAAAAATGGATCTAGATAACTTAGGAAGCAAGATGTTCATATTTAGGAATGAGTTAAGTTTTGAAAAATTTGATTTGGTCGATCGCTGAAGTTTGCCAAGAAATTTGATGTTACTAATTAATTTGTCAAGAATCGCAATAAATCAGTACTCATCTGTCATGGTGGCTGAGAGAATGTATGGAGAGGGCTGCAGCAGTTAGACTGCTCCATACATGACAGTAACAGTTACAGTAGTGGCCCCATGGCACAGTAGGGAGGGTGTCAGCAGCAGCAGTGATGCACAAGGCGATATATGACACCTGCCTTTAATACTGAGGCACACTAACTGTAACATTAAAATAACAGATTAAGGGCTCATTCATACGGCCGTATGAATGGATTTGCACATGTTCCGCAATTTTGCTGAAGGTCAGTGGATTCATTAATTTCTATGGGCCCTCAAAAGATGCTGTCAGCACACCGTGTGTATAGGTATGTATAGGTTTTATATGTCTCAATACTGTAAAACTAAATTAAAACTAAAAAACATATTCTGAACCTCGCAACTTTTTATTAGTTAAGTAGACTGAGCTGTGTAGGGGCTCAATTTTGGAGTGTGTATAACTTTTTCATCACATTTTTTGATTAAGAGAAGTGATGAAAAAATGGCGAATCAGCCATTTTAATACTTTTTACCATTTACGCCATTCGCATTATATTTTAATAGTAGGGGCATTTTCAGATGAGGTGATGCCCATGATGTTTTTTGTTTTTTTATTATTTCTGTATTTATTTTTTTTATTCTAAGGAAAGGGGGGGGTGATTAAAATTTTAAGTTTTTGTACTTTTTTTGTAGTCAGTCTAGGAGGCTACAACAGTCACTACTTTTTTTTAATTCAATATTACCTATTGCATACAGCAACATGGTAAAATGTGAGTTGCTGATTTCTTATGTTGGCCTGCTGGCCAACATAAGAATTGCAGCTCTAATACACTGGGTCTCTTCAGAGAGACCCAGTCTATGACAGGACGGTTCACGAACACGATCGCGCAAATGCAATCAAATGCTCGCGAAACGCAAGTTCGCGGCGGACCTCAAAAACCTTCAGCTCATATTTGCAGCCAAGAAATAATTACTAGAAGTGCACAAATAGTCCCACAACATGGACAGTGACATACCAGATGTATTATTCGAATTTGCGATCTCCATTTATTATTTTTTTTCAATGCAAAATATCGACAATATATTTTTTGCGTAAGCGCATGCGCAAATGCACTATACAGAACCCAAATGCACTATAAGGAAAGTATATTAGTAGATAACACCCCACTTCAATCAGTTTTTTTGGGGGGGGGGACTGGTATATCACACCAGTAGAAATTGTTTGTTCCAATAATGCTTGTCCCTCTATATACCTGCAGTATCGCAGCAGAACCGCACACAAATGCCGCACAATACAAATGCACTATAATATACTTTCTAACATAGACATGTACAAGGAAGGCAATCCATTAGAATATACATAAAGATAAAACGTAGCCTTTAATAACTTTACTATGAGGGTCCATTCACACGTCATTAAGTGTTTTGCGGATTCGCAAAACACGGACACCGGCAATGTGCATTCTGCAATTCGTGGACCGCACATCGCCAGCACTATAATGCGGATGCAGACAGCACATTCTGGCACCATTGAACATGAATGGGTCTGTACCCGTTCCGCAAAATTGCAGAACGGATGTGGACCCATTTTGCGGACGTGTGAATGGAAAAGATATCCCTCAAAATGAAAATAAATTCAATTATTAAAGTTAAAGGGGTTCTGCACTTTGTTTTAACTGATGATCATCAGCATCTGATCAGCGGGGGTCCGACACCCAGGACCCCGCCGATCAGCTGTTTGAGAAGGCAGCGGCGCTCCATTCAAGTGAACAGAGCTTAGCCCCGCTCAAGCTAGTTGATACTAGTCGTGACGTCACTGGGCCAGCGGTAAACAGCGAGAAGGCCGCGGCGCTGCTGAAGCGCCGCTGCCTTCTCAAACAGCTGATCGGCGGGGGTCCCGGGTGTCAGACCCCCGCTGATCAGATGCTGATGATCTATCCAGAGGCTAGATCATCAGTTAAAACAAAGTGCAGAACCCCTTTAAGCAAAAAGCATATCTGTAGTAGGCAATAACAAGTGCTCGGCGGCACTAAATCAGGTGTTCGGCGGCACCAAATCAGAAACCATATGTCCTACCACATTCCGGGGGGTTCCAGTGCACATCCATGAATCCCGGAGGAAAGCAAAAACCATCTATCCCTGGGCTAGATGATGATGTGGTATTGAAGGACAGGGTGGGCAAAAAACTGTCCCTGATATTGCCCTACAATATCTGGCCCTGATAGCCTAACCACAGACCACCCACCCTGATAACAGCGACCCCATCCGGAACCTTACCCTATATAAAAATGGCCCTAGTAAGCCCCTAGGCCCCTGACTTCCAGGTGATCACTATATAGATCAATGTGTTTTTGACTCATTATAAAAGTATAAGTATATTGCACCCCTCTGTGTATCACACATATAGCTAGCATGCCTATACTAGTCTTTAAAATGACTTTTGCGGCCCTATTATCTAGCGTTTGGTGTCCCTAACAGCCTGTCCCTGCTCCACACAGCAACCTCTCCCTACACTGGCAAAACACTGAATGTAAAATGGCGACCAGATCAGGTTTATTTATAAGGTAGGGGGTATGTCCATGTACTGAAACGTCTGAAATTGGCTGTCCTGTACCACCTGATGGATGTGTCATGGGTCAAAGTTCTTCATAATGTAAAAGAATATGGCGGGCGCGAATTTCTCCATATGTTTGCATGTTTGGCGAATCGCGAACACGCAAAGTTCGCCGCAAAACAACTGCGGGCGAACCGCAAGGACATCTCTAATCATGGCTAGGGATGAGCGAACTCGAACTGTATAGTTCGGGTTCGTACCGAATTTTGGGGTGTCCGTGACACGGACCCGAACCCGGACAGTTTCGTAAAAGTCCGGGTTCGGGTTCGGTGTTCGTCGCTTTCTTGGCGCTTTTGTGACGCTTTCTTGATGCTTTTTGAAAGGCTGCAAAGCAGCCAATCAACAAGCGTCATACTACTTGCCCCAAGAGGCCGTCACAGCCATGCCTACTATTGGCATGGCTGTGATTGGCCAGAGCACCATGTGACCCAGCCTCTATTTAAGCTGGAGTCACATAGCGCCGCCCGTCACTCTGCTCTGATTAGCGTAGGGAGAGGTTGCGGCTGCGACAGTAGGGCAAGATTAGGCAGATTAACTCCTCCAAAGGACTTGATTAATCGATCGATCTGCAGCTGTGCCTCATTGAGCTGCTGAAATTCAAATGCTCACTGTTTTTAGGCTGCCCAGACCGTTTGTCAGTCACTTTTTTCTGGGGTGATCGGCGGCCATTTTGTGTCTTGTGGTGCGCCAGCACAAGCTGCGACCAAGTGCATTTAACCCTCAATGGTGTGGTTGTTTTTTGGCTAAAGCCTACATCAGAGTGAAGCTGTCACACCAAGTGCATTTAACCAGCAATAGTCTGTTCATTTTTTGGCCATATACTACATCAGGGGCAAGCTGCGCCCGTCACCAAGTGCATTTAACCCTCAATGGTGTGGTTGTTTTTTGGCTAAAGCCTACATCAGGGTGAAGCTGTCACACCAAGTGCATTTAACCAGCAATAGTCTGTTCATTTTTTGGCCATATACTACATCAGGGGCAAGCTGCGCCCGTCACCAAGTGCATTTAACCCTCAGTAGTGTGGTTGGTCAAGCTGTCACACCAAGTGCATTTAACCAGCAATAGTCTGTTCATTTTTTGGCCATATACTACATCAGGGGCAAGCTGCGCCCGTCACCAAGTGCATTTAACCCTCAGTAGTGTGGTTGGTCAAGCTGTCACACCAAGTGCATTTAACAAGCAATAGTGTGGTTATTTTTTGGCCATATCCCAGTCTAATTCTGTCACTAAATCCATACCGGTCACCCAGCGCCTAAATACTAGGCCTCAAATTTATATCCCGCTAAATCTGTCGTTACCGCTGTACTGTTGTGGCTGGGCAAGTTATTTAGTGTCCGTCAAAGCACATTTTTTGTTCAGGGTTGAAATACAATTCCCAAATTAGCAATTTCATAATTTAGTTGTTTCTGCTATATCAGAGCTATTTGAAATCTATCCCTAAAAGGGTATATAATATTCAAGGTGCACATAGGGTCATTCAGAATAACTTCACACACGCTACTGTGCATTTCCAAGTCTAATTCTGTCACTAAATCCATACCGGTCACCCAGCGCCTAAATACTAGGCCTCAAATTTATATCCCGCTAAATCTCGTTACCGCTGTACTGTTGTGGCTGGGCAAGTTATTTAGTGTCCGTCAAAGCACATTTTTTGTTCAGGGTTGAAATACAATTCCCAATTTAGCAATTTCATAATTTAGTGGTTTCTGCTATATCAGAGCTATTTGAAATCTATCCCTAAAAGGGTATATAATATTCAAGGTGCACATAGGGTCATTCAGAATAACTTCACACACGCTACTGTGCATTTCCAAGTCTAATTCTGTCACTAAATCCATACCGGTCACCCAGCGCCTAAATACTAGGCCTCAAATTTATATCCCGCTAAATCTCGTTACCGCTGTACTGTTGTGGCTGGGCAAGTTATTTAGTGTCCGTCAAAGCACATTTTTTGTTCAGGGTTGAAATACAATTCCCAATTTAGCAATTTCATAATTTAGTGGTTTCTGCTATATCAGAGCTATTTGAAATCTATCCCTAAAAGGGTATATAATATTCAAGGTGCACATAGGGTCATTCAGAATAACTTCACACACACGCTACTGTGCATTTCCAAGTCTAATTCTGTCACTAAATCCATACCGGTCACCCAGCGCCTAAATACTAGGCCTCAAATTTATATCCCGCTAAATCTATCGTTACCGCTGTACTGTTGTGGCTGGGCAAGTTATTTAGTGTCCGTCAAAGCACATTTTTTGTTCAGGGTTGAAATACAATTCCCAATTTAGCAATTTCATAATTTAGTGGTTTCTGCTATATCAGAACTATTTGAAATCTATCCCTTAAAGGGTATATAATATTCAAGGTGCACATAGGGTCATTCAGAATAACTTCACACACACGCTACTGTGCATTTCCAAGTCTAATTCTGTCACTAAATCCATACCGGTCACCCAGCGCCTAAATACTAGGCCTCAAATTTATATCCCGCTAAATCTGTCGTTACCGATGTACTGTTGTGGCTGGGCAAGTTATTTAGTGTCCGTCAAAGCACATTTTTTGTTCTGGGTTGATATACAATTCCCAATTTAGCAATTTCATAATTTAGTGGTTTCTGCTATATCAGAGCTATTTGAAATCTATCCCTAAAAGGGTATATAATATTCAAGGTGCACATAGGGTCATTCAGAAGAACTTCACACACACGCTACTGTGCATTTCCAAGTCTAATTCTGTTAGTAAATCCATACCGGTCACCCAGCGCCTAAATACTAGGCCTCAAATTTATATCCCGCTAAATCTGTCGTTACCGCTGTACTGTTGTGGCTGGGCAAGTTATTTAGTGTCCGTCAAAGCACATTTTTTGTTCAGGGTTGAAATACAATTCCCAATTTAGCAATTTCATAATTTAGTGGTTTCTGCTATATCAGAACTATTTGAAATCTATCCCTTAAAGGGTATATAATATTCAAGGTGCACATAGGGTCATTCAGAATAACTTCACACACACGCTACTGTGCATTTCCAAGTCTAATTCTGTCACTAAATCCATACCGGTCACCCAGCACCTAAATACTAGGCCTCAAATTTATATCCCGCTAAATCTGTCGTTACCGATGTACTGTTGTGGCTGGGCAAGTTATTTAGTGTCCGTCAAAGCACATTTTTTGTTCTGGGTTGATATACAATTCCCAATTTAGCAATTTCATAATTTAGTGGTTTCTGCTATATCAGAGCTATTTGAAATCTATCCCTAAAAGGGTATATAATATTCAAGGTGCACATAGGGTCATTCAGAAGAACTTCACACACACGCTACTGTGCATTTCCAAGTCTAATTCTGTTAGTAAATCCATACCGGTCACCCAGCGCCTAAATACTAGGCCTCAAATTTATATCCCGCTAAATCTGTCGTTACCGCTGTACTGTTGTGGCTGGGCAAGTTATTTAGTGTCCGTCAAAGCACATTTTTTGTTCAGGGTTGAAATACAATTCCCAATTTAGCAATTTCATAATTTAGTGGTTTCTGCTATATCAGAGCTATTTGAAATCTATCCCTAAAAGGGTATATAATATTCAAGGTGGACATAGGGTCATTCAGAATAACTTCACACACACGCTACTGTGAATTTCCAAGTCTAATTTTGTCAGTAAATCCATACCGGTCACCCAGCGCCTAAATACTAGGCCTCAAATTTATATTCAGCTGAATTTGAATACAATACATTGGGCCAAATAATATTTTTGTTGTTGTGGTGAACCATAACAATGAGGAAAACATCTAGTAAGGGACGCGGACGTGAACATGGTCGTGGTGGTGTTAGTGGACCCTCTGGTGCTGGGAGAGGACGTGGCCGTTGTGCCACATCCACACGTCCAAGTGTACCAACTACCTCAGGTCCCAGTAGCCGCCAGAATTTACAGCGATATATGGTGGGGCCCAATGCCGTTCTAAGGATGGTAAGGCCTGAGCAGGTACAGGCATTAGTCAATTGGGTGGCCGACAGTGGATCCAGCACGTTCACATTATCTCCCACCCAGTCTTCTGCAGAAAGCGCACAGATGGCGCCTGAAAACCAACCCCATCAGTCTGTCACATCACCCCCATGCATATCAGGGAAACTGTCTGAGCCTCAAGTTATGCAGCAGTCTCTTATGCTGTTTGAAGACTCTGCTGGCAGGGTTTCCAAGGGCATCCACCTAGCCCTTCCCCAGCGGTGGAAGACATAGACTGCACTGACGCACAACCACTTATGTTTCCTGATGATGAGGACATGGGAATACCACCTCAGCATGTCTCTGATGATGACGAAACACAGGTGCCAACTGCTGCGTCTTTCTGCAGTGTGCAGACTGAACAGGAGGTCAGGGATCAAGACTGGGTGGAAGACGATGCAGGGGACGATGAGGTCCTAGACCCCACATGGAATGAAGGTCGTGCCACTGACTTTCACAGTTCGGAGGAAGAGGCAGTGGTGAGACCGAGCCAACAGCGTAGCAAAAGAGGGAGCAGTGGGCAAAAGCAGAACACCCGCCGCCAAGAGACTCCGCCTGCTACTGACCGCCGCCATCTGGGACCGAGCACCCCAAAGGCAGCTTCAAGGAGTTCCCTGGCATGGCACTTCTTCAAACAATGTGCTGACGACAAGACCCGAGTGGTTTGCACGCTGTGCCATCAGAGCCTGAAGCGAGGCATTAACGTTCTGAACCTGAGCACAACCTGCATGACCAGGCACCTGCATGCAAAGCATGAACTGCAGTGGAGTAAACACCTTAAAACCAAGGAAGTCACTCAGGCTCCCCCTGCTACCTCTTCTGCTGCTGCCGCCTCGGCCTCTTCTGCTGCTGCCGCCTCGGCCTCTTCCTCCGCCTCTGGAGGAACGTTGGCACCTGCCGCCCAGCAAACAGGGGATGTACCACCAACACCACCACCACCTCCGTCACCAAGCGTCTCAACCATGTCACACGGCAGCGTTCAGCTCTCCATCTCACAAACATTTGAGAGAAAGCGTAAATTCCCACCTAGCCACCCTCGATCCCTGGCCCTGAATGCCAGCATTTCTAAACTACTGGCCTATGAAATGCTGTCATTTAGGCTGGTGGACACAGACAGCTTCAAACAGCTCATGTCACTTGCTGTCCCACAGTATGTTGTTCCCAGCCGCCACTACTTCTCCAAGAGAAGCCGTGCCTTCCCTGCACAACCAAGTATCCGATAAAATCAAGTGTGCACTGCGCAACGCCATCTGTAGCAAGGTCCACCTAACCACAGATACGTGGACCAGTAAGCACGGCCAGGGACGCTATATCTCCCTAACTGCACACTGGGTAAATGTAGTGGCAGCTGGGCCCCAGGCGGAGAGCTGTTTGGCGCACAGTCCTTCCGCCGCCAAGGATCGCAGGGCAACATTCTTTGCCTCCTGTTGCCACCTCCTCCTTCTCGGCTTCCTCCTCCTCTTCTTCCACCTGCTCATCCAGTCAGCCACACACCTTCACCACCAACTTCAGCACAGCCCGGGGTAAACGTCAGCAGGCCATTCTGAAACTCATATGTTTGGGGGACAGGCCCCACACCGCACAGGAGTTGTGGCGGGGTATAGAACAACAGACCGACGAGTGGTTGCTGCCAGGTGAGCCTCAAGCCCGGCCTGGTGGTGTGTGATAATGGGCGAAATCTCGTTGCAGCTCTGGGACTAGCCAATTTGACGCACATCCCTTGCTTGGCGCGGTGCTGAATTTGGTGGTGCAGAAGTTCATTCACAACTACCCCGACATGTCAGAGCTGCTGCATAAAGTGCGGGCCGTCTGTTCGCGCTTCCGGCGTTCACATACTGCTGCTGCTCGCCAGTCTGCGCTGCAGCGTAACTTCGGGCTTCTCGCTCACCGCCTCATATGCGACGTGCCCACCAGGTGGAACTCCACCTTGCACATGCTGGACAGACTGTGCGAGCAGCAGCAGGCCATAGTAGAGTTTCAGCTGCAGCACGCACGGGTCAGTCGCACTACAGAACAGCACCACCTCACCACCAATGACTGGGCCTCCATGCGAGACCTGTGTGCCCTTTTGCGCTGTTTCGAGTACTCCACCAACATGGCCAGTGGCGATGACGCCGTTATCAGTGTTACAATACCACTTCTATTTCTCCTTGAGAAAACACTTAGGGCGATGATGGAAGAGGAGGTGGCCCAGGAGGAGGAGGAGGAGGAGCAAGAGGGGTCATTTTTAGCACTTTCAGGCCAGTCTCTTCGAAGTGACTCAGAGGGAGGTTTTTGGCAACAGCAGAGGCCAGGTATAAATGTGGCCAGCCAGGGCCCACTACTGGAGGACGAGGAGGACGAGGATGAGGAGGAGGTGGAGGAGGATGAGGATGAAGCATGGTCACAGCGGGGTGGCACCCAACGCAGCTCGGGTCCATCACTAGTGCGTGGCTGGGGGGAAAGGCAGGACGATGACGATACGCCTCCCACAGAGGACAGCTTGTCTTTACCCCTGGGCAGCCTGGCACACATGAGCGACTACATGCTGCAGTGCCTGCGCAACGACAGCAGAGTTGCCCACATTTTAACCTGTGCAGACTACTGGGTTGCCACCCTGCTGGATCCACGCTACAAAGACAATGTGCCCACCTTACTTCCTGCACTGGAGCATGATAGGAAGATGCGCGAGTACAAGCGCAAGTTGGTAGACGCGCTACTGAGAGCATTCCCAAATGTCACAGGGGAACAAGTGGAAGCCCAAGGCCAAGGCAGAGGAGGAGCAAGAGGTCGCCAAGGCAGCTGTGTCACGGCCAGCTCCTCTGAGGGCAGGGTTAGCATGGCAGAGATGTGGAAAACTTTTGTCAACACGCCACAGCTAACTGCACCACCACCTGATACGCAACGTGTTAGCAGGAGGCAACATTTCACTAACATGGTGGAACAGTACGTGTGCACACCCCTCCACGTACTGACTGATGGTTCGGCCCCATTCAACTTCTGGGTCTCTAAATTGTCCACGTGGCCAGAGCTAGCCTTTTATGCCTTGGAGGTGCTGGCCTGCCCGGCGGCCAGCGTTTTGTCTGAACGTGTATTCAGCACGGCAGGGGGCGTCATTACAGACAAACGCAGCCGCCTGTCTACAGCCAATGTGGACAAGCTGACGTTCATAAAAATGAACCAGGGCATGGATCCCACAGGCCCTGTCCGTCCCTTGTCCAGATTAGACATTAACTACCTCCCCTTAACCATATATTATTGGACTCCAGGGCACTTCCTCATTCAATCCTATTTTTATTTTCATTTTACCATTATATTGCGAGGCTACCCAAAGTTGAATGAACCTCTCCTCTGTCTGGGTGCCGGAGCCTAAATATATGCCAATGGACTGTTCCAATGTTGGGTGACGTGAAGCCTGATTCTCTGCTATGACATGCAGACTAATTCTCTGCTGACATGAAGCCAGATCCTCTGTTACGGGACCTCTCTCCTCTGCCTGGGTGCTGGGCCTAAATATCTGACAATGGACTGTTGCAGTGGTGGCTGACGTGAAGCCTGATTTTCTGCTATGACATGCAGACTGATTCTCTGCTGACATGAAGCCAGATCCTCTGTTACGGGACCTCTGTCCTCTGCCTGGGTGCTGGGCCTAAATATCTGACAATGGACTGTTGCAGTGGTGGCTGACGTGAAGCCTGATTTTCTGCTATGACATGCAGACTGATTCTCTGCTGACATGAAGCCAGATCCTCTGTTACGGGACCTCTCTCCTCTGCCTGGGTGCTGGGCCTAAATTTATGAAAATGGACTCTTACAGTGGTGGGTGACGTGAAGCCTGATTCTCTGCTATGACATGAAGACTGATTCTCTGCTATGACATGAAGACTGATTCTCTGCTGACATGAAGCCAGATCCTCTGTTACGGGACCTCTCTCCTCTGCCTGGGTGCTGGGCCTAAATTTATGAAAATTGACTCTTACAGTGGTGGGTGACGTGAAGCCTGATTCTCTGCTATGACATGAAGACTGATTCTCTGCTGACATGAAGCCAGATTGTCTGTTACGGGACCTCTCTCCTCTGCCTGGGTGCTGGGCCTAAATTTATGACAATGGACTGTTGCAGTGGTGGCTGACGTGAAGCCTGATTTTCTGCTATGACATGCAGACTGATTCTCTGCTGACATAAAGCCAGATCCTCTGTTACGGGACCTCTCTCCTCTGCCTGGGTGCTGGGCCTAAATATCTGACAATGGACTGTTGCAGTGGTGGCTGACGTGAAGCCTGATTTTCTGCTATGACATGCAGACTGATTCTCTGCTGACATGAAGCCAGATCCTCTGTTACGGGACCTCTCTCCTCTGCCTGGGTGCTGGGCCTAAATTTATGAAAATGGACTCTTACAGTGGTGGGTGACGTGAAGCCTGATTCTCTGCTATGACATGAAGACTGATTCTCTGCTATGACATGAAGACTGATTCTCTGCTGACATGAAGCCAGATTGTCTGTTACGGGACCTCTCTCCTCTGCCTGGGTGCTGGGCCTAAATTTATGCCAATGGACTGTTGCAGTGGTGGCTGACGTGAAGCCTCATTCTCTGCTATGACATGCAGACAAATTCTCTGCTGACATGAAGCCAGATTGTCTGTTACGGGACCTCTCTCCTCTGCCTGGGTGCTGGGCCTAAATTTATGAAAATGGACTCTTACAGTGGTGAATGACGTGAAGCCTGATTCTCTGCTATGACATGCAGACTAATTCTCTGCTGACATGAAGCCAGATTCTCTGTTACGGGACCTCTCTCCTCTGCCTGTGTGCTGGGCCTAAATATATGCCAATGGACTGTTGCAGTGGTGGCTGACGTGAAGCCTCATTCTCTGCTATGACATGCAGACTGATTCTCTGCTGACATGAAGCCAGATCCTCTGTTACGGGACCTCTCTCCTCTGCCTGGGTGCTGGGCCTAAATATATGTCAATGGACTGTTGCAGTGGTGGCTGACGTGAAGCCTCATTCTCTGCTATGACATGCAGACTAATTCTCTGCTGACATGAAGCCAGATTGTCTGTTAAGGGACCTCTCTCCTCTGCCTGGGTGCTGGGCCTAAATTTATGAAAATGGACTCTTACAGTGGTGGGTGACGTGAAGCCTGATTCTCTGCTATGACATGCAGACTAATTCTCTGCTGACATGAAGCCAGATTCTCTGTTACGGGACCTCTCTCCTTTGCCTGGGTGCTGGGCCTAAATTTATGACAATGGACTGTTGCAGTGGTGGCTGACATGAAGCCTGATTTTCTGCTATGACATGCAGACTGATTCTCTGCTGACATGAAGCCAGATCCTCTGTTACGGGACCTCTCTCCTCTGCCTGGGTGCTGGGCCTAAATATCTGACAATGCACTGTTGCATTGGTGGCTGACGTGAAGCCTGATTCTCTGCTATGACATGCAGACTAATACTCTGCTGACATGAAGCCAGATTGTCTGTTACGGGACCTCTCTCCTCTGCCTGGGTGCTGGGCCTAAATTTATGAAAATGGACTCTTACAGTGGTGGGTGACGTGAAGCCTGATTCTCTGCTATGACATGCAGACTAATTCTCTGCTGACATGAAGCCAGATTCTTTGTTACGGGACCTCTCTCCTCTGCCTGGGTGCTGGGCCTAAATTTATGACAATGGACTGTTGCAGTGGTGGCTGACGTGAAGCCTGATTTTCTGCTGTGACATGCAGACTGATTCTCTGCTGACATGAAGCCAGATCCTCTGTTACGGGACCTCTCTCCTCTGCCTGGGTGCTGGGCCTAAATATCTGACAATGGACTGTTGCATTGGTGGCTGACGTGAAGCCTGATTCTCTGCTATGACATGCAGACTAATTCTCTGCTGACATGAAGCCAGATTCTCTGTTACGGGACCGCTCTCCTCTGCCTGGGTGCTGGGCCTAAATATCTGACAATGGACTGTTGCAGTGGTGGCTGACGTGAAGCCTGATTTTCTGCTATGACATGCAGACTGATTCTCTGCTGACATGAAGCCAGATCCTCTGTTACGGGACCTCTCTCCTCTGCCTAAATTTGTTTGCAGGGGATTTACCTACATGTTGCTGCCTTTTGCAGCCCTCTAGCCCTTTCCTGGGCTGTTTTACAGCCTTTTTAGTGCCGAAAAGTTCGGGTCCCCATTGACTTCAATGGGGTTCTAGTTTGGGACGAAGTTCGGATCGGGTTCGGATCCCGAACCCGAACATTTTCGGGAAGTTCGGCCGAACTTCTCGAACCCGAACATCCAGGTGTCCGCTCAACTCTAATCATGGCATCTAAGAGCTGTAATGACCACAAATGGCAGAGAACCGCTGACCATGGCACCCGCTGCACGCAAGAATTCCATGCCATGTTTACACATTGCTCCAGCTCTATACATGTATGAGGCTGGTAGTGAACTGGTTAATTTGTTGATTACAATTATATCATAGAGAAATTCATATAATTTTTTTAAAGATGCATTAATCAAATCACCTAAGATTGCTGATGGCCAAGCATTTTTTAAGTCTCAGTTTTCAAGTTTTCCCTTCTCACTTAATACTGACTTGTAACCCTTTAAGAATCAGTGGTGTCCCCCAATGATATCTTCTACATTACAAGATGGTTTCTAGGTTTATAATAGTATGATTATTTAGTATTTATTTATTTATTCATTCACTATATTATTATGCACCTAAATTCCATATATTATTTCTGATATATGTATGTCTTCTTTATATTTTCTGTTACTTGTTAGCTAACAAATATATATATATATATATATATATATATATATATATGTATAGTAGGCAACCAACAGGAAAGGTACTAGAGGGCAGATATGTGCCATGCAGGTTGCTGATCTCAGTGCTCTAATTCCAGGGTTTGCAGTGTGGTTGTTCCAGCAGTTCCTACCGTGATTTCCACACTACTGCAAAAGAATCCAGGTGCAGCTCCCAGAGGTAGTAAAAAGGGAATGGCTGCCAGGGAGCAGAGGTAGGAAAAGACTCTAATGGAGAGGGCTTGGGAACATTCCTCTCCACAGTGTTCCAGAGAAAGAGAGAGAGACAAGATTCTGTTCAAGGTGACTCTAGCCTTTCTGCCTATTTGAAAATGGACTGTGAGCATTCCCAAATGTCACAGGGGAACAAGTGGAAGCCCAAGGCCAAGGCAGAGGAGGAGCAAGAGGTCGCCAAGGCAGCTGTGTCACGGCCAGCTCCTCTGAGGGCAGGGTTAGCATGGCAGAGATGTGGAAAACTTTTGTCAACACGCCACAGCTAACTGCACCACCACCTGATACGCAACGTGTTAGCAGGAGGCAACATTTCACTAACATGGTGGAACAGTACGTGTGCACACCCCTCCACGTACTGACTGATGGTTCGGCCCCATTCAACTTCTGGGTCTCTAAATTGTCCACGTGGCCAGAGCTAGCCTTTTATGCCTTGGAGGTGCTGGCCTGCCCGGCGGCCAGCGTTTTGTCTGAACGTGTATTCAGCACGGCAGGGGGCGTCATTACAGACAAACGCAGCCGCCTGTCTACAGCCAATGTGGACAAGCTGACGTTCATAAAAATGAACCAGGGTTGGATCCCACAGGCCCTGTCCGTCCCTTGTCCAGATTAGACATTAACTACCTCCCCTTAACCATATATTATTGGACTCCAGGGCACTTCCTCATTCAATCCTATTTTTATTTTCATTTTACCATTATATTGCGAGGCTACCCAAAGTTGAATGAACCTCTCCTCTGTCTGGGTGCCGGAGCCTAAATATATGCCAATGGACTGTTCCAATGTTGGGTGACGTGAAGCCTGATTCTCTGCTATGACATGCAGACTAATTCTCTGCTGACATGAAGCCAGATCCTCTGTTACGGGACCTCTCTCCTCTGCCTGGGTGCTGGGCCTAAATATCTGACAATGGACTGTTGCAGTGGTGGCTGACGTGAAGCCTGATTTTCTGCTATGACATGCAGACTGATTCTCTGCTGACATGAAGCCAGATCCTCTGTTACGGGACCTCTGTCCTCTGCCTGGGTGCTGGGCCTAAATATCTGACAATGGACTGTTGCAGTGGTGGCTGACGTGAAGCCTGATTTTCTGCTATGACATGCAGACTGATTCTCTGCTGACATGAAGCCAGATCCTCTGTTACGGGACCTCTCTCCTCTGCCTGGGTGCTGGGCCTAAATTTATGAAAATGGACTCTTACAGTGGTGGGTGACGTGAAGCCTGATTCTCTGCTATGACATGAAGACTGATTCTCTGCTATGACATGAAGACTGATTCTCTGCTGACATGAAGCCAGATCCTCTGTTACGGGACCTCTCTCCTCTGCCTGGGTGCTGGGCCTAAATTTATGAAAATTGACTCTTACAGTGGTGGGTGACGTGAAGCCTGATTCTCTGCTATGACATGAAGACTGATTCTCTGCTGACATGAAGCCAGATTGTCTGTTACGGGACCTCTCTCCTCTGCCTGGGTGCTGGGCCTAAATTTATGACAATGGACTGTTGCAGTGGTGGCTGACGTGAAGCCTGATTTTCTGCTATGACATGCAGACTGATTCTCTGCTGACATAAAGCCAGATCCTCTGTTACGGGACCTCTCTCCTCTGCCTGGGTGCTGGGCCTAAATATCTGACAATGGACTGTTGCAGTGGTGGCTGACGTGAAGCCTGATTTTCTGCTATGACATGCAGACTGATTCTCTGCTGACATGAAGCCAGATCCTCTGTTACGGGACCTCTCTCCTCTGCCTGGGTGCTGGGCCTAAATTTATGAAAATGGACTCTTACAGTGGTGGGTGACGTGAAGCCTGATTCTCTGCTATGACATTAAGACTGATTCTCTGCTATGACATGAAGACTGATTCTCTGCTGACATGAAGCCAGATTGTCTGTTACGGGACCTCTCTCCTCTGCCTGGGTGCTGGGCCTAAATTTATGCCAATGGACTGTTGCAGTGGTGGCTGACGTGAAGCCTCATTCTCTGCTATGACATGCAGACTAATTCTCTGCTGACATGAAGCCAGATTGTCTGTTACGGGACCTCTCTCCTCTGCCTGGGTGCTGGGCCTAAATTTATGAAAATGGACTCTTACAGTGGTGGGTGACGTGAAGCCTGATTCTCTGCTATGACATGCAGACTAATTCTCTGCTGACATGAAGCCAGATTCTCTGTTACGGGACCTCTCTCCTCTGCCTGTGTGCTGGGCCTAAATATATGCCAATGGACTGTTGCAGTGGTGGCTGACGTGAAGCCTCATTCTCTGCTATGACATGCAGACTGATTCTCTGCTGACATGAAGCCAGATCCTCTGTTACGGGACCTCTCTCCTCTGCCTGGGTGCTGGGCCTAAATATATGTCAATGGACTGTTGCAGTGGTGGCTGACGTAAAGCCTCATTCTCTGCTATGACATGCAGACTAATTCTCTGCTGACATGAAGCCAGATTGTCTGTTACGGGACCTCTCTCCTCTGCCTGGGTGCTGGGCCTAAATTTATGAAAATGGACTCTTACAGTGGTGGGTGACGTGAAGCCTGATTCTCTGCTATGACATGCAGACTAATTCTCTGCTGACATGAAGCCAGATTCTCTGTTACGGGACCTCTCTCCTTTGCCTGGGTGCTGGGCCTAAATTTATGACAATGGACTGTTGCAGTGGTGGCTGACATGAAGCCTGATTTTCTGCTATGACATGCAGACTGATTCTCTGCTGACATGAAGCCAGATCCTCTGTTACGGGACCTCTCTCCTCTGCCTGGGTGCTGGGCCTAAATATCTGACAATGCACTGTTGCATTGGTGGCTGACGTGAAGCCTGATTCTCTGCTATGACATGCAGACTAATACTCTGCTGACATGAAGCCAGATTGTCTGTTACGGGACCTCTCTCCTCTGCCTGGGTGCTGGGCCTAAATTTATGAAAATGGACTCTTACAGTGGTGGGTGACGTGAAGCCTGATTCTCTGCTATGACATGCAGACTAATTCTCTGCTGACATGAAGCCAGATTCTTTGTTACGGGACCTCTCTCCTCTGCCTGGGTGCTGGGCCTAAATTTATGACAATGGACTGTTGCAGTGGTGGCTGACGTGAAGCCTGATTTTCTGCTGTGACATGCAGACTGATTCTCTGCTGACATGAAGCCAGATCCTCTGTTACGGGACCTCTCTCCTCTGCCTGGGTGCTGGGCCTAAATATCTGACAATGGACTGTTGCATTGGTGGCTGACGTGAAGCCTGATTCTCTGCTATGACATGCAGACTAATTCTCTGCTGACATGAAGCCAGATTCTCTGTTACGGGACCGCTCTCCTCTGCCTGGGTGCTGGGCCTAAATATCTGACAATGGACTGTTGCAGTGGTGGCTGACGTGAAGCCTGATTTTCTGCTATGACATGCAGACTGATTCTCTGCTGACATGAAGCCAGATCCTCTGTTACGGGACCTCTCTCCTCTGCCTGGGTGCTGGGCCTAAATATCTGACAATGGACTGTTGCAGTGGTGGCTGACGTGAAGCCTGATTCTCTGCTATGACATGCAGACTAATTCTCTGCTGACATGAAGCCAGATTGTCTGTTACGGGACCTCTCTCCTCTGCCTGGGTGCTGGGCCTAAATTTATGACAATGGACTGTTGCAGTGGTGGCTGACGTGAAGCCTGATTCTCTGCTATGACATGCAGACTGATTCTCTGCTGACATGAAGACAGATTCTCTGTTACGGGACCTCTCTCCTCTGCCTGGGTGCCGGGGCCTAAATATCTTAGAATGGACTGTTCCAGTGGTGGGTGACGTGAAGCCAGATTCTCTGCTATGGGACCTCTGTCCAATTGATTTTGGTTAATTTTTATTTATTTAATTTTTATTTTAATTCATTTCCCTATCCAAATTTGTTTGCAGGGGATTTACCTACATGTTGCTGCCTTTTGCAGCCCTCTAGCCCTTTCCTGGGCTGTTTTACAGCCTTTTTAGTGCCGAAAAGTTCGGGTCCCCATTGACTTCAATGGGGTTCTAGTTTGGGACGAAGTTCGGATCGGGTTCGGATCCCGAACCCGAACATTTTCGGGAAGTTCGGCCGAACTTCTCGAACCCGAACATCCAGGTGTCCGCTCAACTCTAATCATGGCATCTAAGAGCTGTAATGACCACAAATGGCAGAGAACCGCTGACCATGGCACCCGCTGCACGCAAGAATTCCATGCCATGTTTACACATTGCTCCAGCTCTATACATGTATGAGGCTGGTAGTGAACTGGTTAATTTGTTGATTACAATTATATCATAGAGAAATTCATATAATTTTTTTAAAGATGCATTAATCAAATCACCTAAGATTGCTGATGGCCAAGCATTTTTTAAGTCTCAGTTTTCAAGTTTTCCCTTCTCACTTAATACTGACTTGTAACCCTTTAAGAATCAGTGGTGTCCCCCAATGATATCTTCTACATTACAAGATGGTTTCTAGGTTTATAATAGTATGATTATTTAGTATTTATTTATTTATTCATTCACTATATTATTATGCACCTAAATTCCATATATTATTTCTGATATATGTATGTCTTCTTTATATTTTCTGTTACTTGTTAGCTAACAAATATATATATATATATATATATATATATATATATATATGTATAGTAGGCAACCAACAGGAAAGGTACTAGAGGGCAGATATGTGCCATGCAGGTTGCTGATCTCAGTGCTCTAATTCCAGGGTTTGCAGTGTGGTTGTTCCAGCAGTTCCTACCGTGATTTCCACACTACTGCAAAAGAGTCCAGGTGCAGCTCCCAGAGGTAGTAAAAAGCGAATGGCTGCCAGGGAGCAGAGGTAGGAAAAGACTCTAATGGAGAGGGCTTGGGAACATTCCTCTCCACAGTGTTCCAGAGAAAGAGAGAGAGACAAGATTCTGTTCAAGGTGACTCTAGCCTTTCTGCCTATTTGAAAATGGACTGTTATAGGACACGTGAGAGCTGAAGATAAGTGCTTTATGTGTCAGAACTTTAAACAGCTGACGTTAATCCATCCTGTTGGGATCATTTTATTTTGTTTTTGTTTTTTTATAAAACCCTTATGCTGCATCCAGTCCTGCTAGTCGCCTACCATTTGTAAAGGTAACTCCTACTATATACACTCACCTAAAGAATTATTAGGAACACCTGTTCTATTTCTCATTAATGCGATTATCTAGTCAACCAATCATATGGCAGTTGCTTCAATGCATGTAGGGTTGTGGTCCTGGTCAAGACAATCTCCTGAACTCCAAACTCAATGTCAGAATGGGAAAGAAAGGGGGGCTACAACAGTAGAAGACCCCACCGGGTACCACTCATCTCCACTACAAATAGTAAAGGAGGCTACAATGTGCACGAGCTCACCAAAATTGGACTATTGAAGACTGGAAAAATGTTGCCTTGTCTGATGAGTCTCGATTTCTGTTGAGACATTCAAATGTTAGAGTCCAAATTTGGCGTAAACAGAATGAGAACATGTATCCATCATGCCTTGTTACCACTGTGCAGGCCGGTGGTGGTGGTGTAATGGTGTGGGGGATGTTTTCTGGGCACACTTTAGGCCCCTTAGTGCCAATTGGCCATCGTTTAAATGCCACGGGCTACCTGAGCATTGTTTCTGACCATGTTCATCCCTTCATGACCACTATGTACCCATCCTCTGATGGCTTCTTCCAGCAGGATAATGCACCATGTCACAAAGCTCGATTCATTTCAAATTGGTTTCTTGAACATGACAATGAGTTCACTGTACTAAAATGGCCCCCACAGTCACCAGATCTCAACCTAATAGAGCATCTTTGGAATGTGGTGGAACAGGAGCTTCGTGCCCTGGATGTGCATCCCTCAAATCTCCATCAACTGCAAGATGCTATCCTATCAATATGGACCAACATTTCTAAAGAATGCTATCAGCACCTTGTTGAATCAATGCGACGTAGAATTAAGGCAGTTCTCAAGGCAAAAGGGGGTCCAACACCATATTAGTATGGTGTTCCTAATAATTCTTTAGGTGAGTATATATATATATATATATATATATATTTGACACTTACTGCTGCTTGTTTGTGCTGGAAATTCTACCTTGCAAGCTTTAAATCCATCAGAAAAGATTTCTATCTCCTATACCATTATTATCCCTCCTTGCATTAGTATTTGTCAGACAGGTAAATAATCCAAACGTTTTTCAACCATTTTGGTAGTGAATAAAATGTTTAAAAAAAAATTATTATTGTGTTTGAAGATCACCTTATTATCATTTGCTAGAATATTTATAACGGCAAGTACCAGAATAATTAAATCTAACAAATCACTCAAATAATATGAACTGGAGATAGGAATTATAGTGGACTGATTAAAATTGATACTTAGAGCTGTTCACATTGATGAACCTATAATTTGACCAGTGTGCTGGTTCAAATCTTAAAGGGGTTTTCCACTCTTTAGATATTAATGACAAATCCTCTAGATAGGTTATCAATATCAAATGAGTGGGAGTACGAAAACAACCAACATTCACTTGAATGGGTGCTAAGGTACAGTACACTGCCATGGCCACTACACAGTGGATGGAGTTAATATTGATGGCCTATCCAGAAGATAGATCATCAATATCTAAAGAGTAGAAAAAGCCTTTAAGTGCCAAAAAGGTACACAATAGCAATGGTAGTTTCCTTGTATGTGTTACGTAATAGAAAATGAGGGCAGGGTAAAGGAACTTTTACATGGCCCGGTGATCAGGAAGGAACTTATTTAAGGACATTTGTTTGCTGATCATCATCCTGTCTAAACAGCACAATGGACAGTCGTCAAATGAACAAACACTGCATAAAATTGCTTGCTGGTTGGAAGCTCCCTCTATAAATAAGGGTTGTGCTGCAGGCATAATGTAAAGTCCATGGGGGATGAAGGATTGCAGCAACATTCATGCATCCCACCTATGGTTTTGCCAGTATAATGTTTAAATGAGTGCTAATCAACTTGTTTTATCATCAGTAGGAGCTCAAGAACCTGCATTGGGGGTGTCTAAAAGGACCCTAAAGAAGGAACTACCAACAATGAACTAACATCTAGTCCTAATATAACACCCCTAGCACTCTGAAACATAAGCGTGAATCAATATTTGTACGTTAACAATAAACCCATTTCTTTTTATCCATCTTTTAAACTGTATTTTAGTTTCTGTATTATGAGTTTCTTATAGCTATTGCAGTTACTTGATTCTGTGTTACTATACTTGATGTCAAGAATTCTGTAACCCTAATGAACTGTTCCATCTAAACTGTGTCCTCTGGAAATGATAGCATTAAAAAATGTAACACTTTGCAGACAGGTAAAGCTGTTGTGCCTATTGGCCTCAGAACATTGTTTGAAATCTTTACTTTCCAGAATGCACAATTAAGAAGGAACATTGCCTCAACAGACCCATTTAAAATCCATGGGGTCTACTTTCATTCTCCAGTTTGAAAACTGATCCAGTATAGCTATAATGGCTGCATTGTGCATGGAAGTCATAATGCTATTGTTAACAGAGCTTTAGATATCAGTTCTAGCCATCCTCCATCAGGTAATGTTAACAGTACATGTGTTACCTACTATGTCACCACATTGTTTAGTGCAGAAGATGCCTGACTACCAACTACCTCTTAAATGGGTATTCCCATCTCATCAAGTGAAAGCATATTACTAGGATATGGCATTACCTTATAATTGGTGGGGGGTCTGACATCTGTGTCCCTCACCTATCCTGAGAATGAAGGGATTGCAATGCTGATTCAGAGCTGTGGCCACTCCAGTCTTTCCTTGCACAGTGGCATACTAGCCATGTGCTTTTCAGGAGAACTGCAACATGACTCCATTCAAGTAATTGGGGCAAAAAGCAGTTTTCTAGAAAACTAGGAGGCCAGGATCACTGCTGTGCAGGAAAAAAACTGATTAGTGTGGTCCAATATTCTAATACTTTAAGTGCACTGTACATGTTAAAATATGAAACACATATTAAATAATGTTAAAAAAAATATATTAAACAAATATTAAAATAAATATTTAGGTTCAATATCAAAATGTTATGTAATCCAAAATCGTGAGATGTAGGAAATAATTTACTGTTAATATTTCTAATGCTTGAATTTACAGTCCTTTATACTACGATCCATTATACACTGGCATTGAAGTGCAATTTTATTCTGCTCTCTTTTAAGCAATGCTCAAATGTCCAATTAATGTGGTGTCTTTTATTGTTAGTCAGTGATAGTGCTAAATAATTGTAATCCTTTGTACAGTCCAGGCCATTGTCTGACTTAATCCAGGGCACATTCTGCCTTAATGAACTGCGAATGACACTTCTGGCACAATCCGCCAATTTTGTTGGCTGGCAATACTTGAATCTCCAACTGTATTGACATTTAGCATCTAATGCGAATGAAAATAAAGGAAACAGTGCAAAGATGTAAATATGGTATGTTGGTGTATTACAGCCTGATCAAATAACACAATCAATATCCAAGTCCCAAGTACTTATTGTAAGTAGATGGATAAACAAGTAATGATGAGTGAATTTCAAAAAAATTCGATTTGGTCGGTTCGCCGAATTTTCCGATAAGATTTGATTTCATCCGAATTAATTTTTGCGAATCACGTTAAAAAACAGCTATTTCCTGTCTGCAGAGAGCCTGTAGAGCACTGTGCCTTGTAGAAACACACATAGGTAGTCTGCTGTGGTAGTGAATCAATACTGTGAGTCAGTATGACGTGCAGATGACAGTTGTCGCTTTTAGAATCACTGCTCACTTCCCTTCTTTGGGCAGTTACGGGCCAAAACTGACCAAATAACTTAAGTGTGAACTCAGCCTTACAGGTCGATGTTATAAAGAACTGTGCAGAGGCCCAAGATCCTACTATAGCTTGAAAGAGCGCATTCCTTTTACATTGTCGTCAGCTGATTCCACATAGATGTCTACAGAATTTGTTCTATTAAACACTTATACAAGTAGAGCCCCCATGTCAGCAATAAGTTATTATAGATTATTTTGCCCTTCCTCTGATCCATCAGGACAATAACCCCCTCAAAAATGGATCCTGTCTGTTGAGCATCCACCTTCGCTTGATGAGCATTTGCTCAGTAATCCATCAGTATTGCTAATGCCCCCAAAAAACTGGAGTGGATCCAAAACAGAGATGACACGTGAATGGAATATTTGCATGTCCTCTGTGTTTTGTACTCACTCCTGCTTTTGGCTACCAAATCATAAGCCAATTCTGATTTGACCATACAGGCCTTACAGCTGCTACACAGACAGGATCTGTTGTGTGTCTTGTTTTATCTTCCTTCTGACAGATCAGAACAAGGGTTAAAATAAATGATGATGTCAACCAGGCCAAAAAGGCAAAATAGTGGCTCAGTCATGAAGTGGGAAGAGGCATGAGGAGACCACAAAGTGACCCGGTGACAGAGTGGGAAGGTGGGTGGCACTAACAATACCCGCTGATGATGGTGGCTGTAATAAGGAGCGCTTGGCATCAGATATGTGACATCAGGTGAGTGGCAGCAACAGAATAGTAGCTGAGGCAGGTATCCAGAAGAAATCGGTCTCTTTTGTCAAGGTTTGGGTGAGGCAGCATGGATGATCTAATCTGATGCATCAGGCATTGATGGGTGGAAATCCTAGCTGATTCACACCTGATTCATCTTGACATAGATCAGTCTCTCCATATTTTGGGTGGACAGGCAAGTTCTCCTTGGGGTAACTATGGGCCCCGCCGCACTAAACACCTGCTCTAATGCCACACTACTGGCCGGGCAGGACTGCTTTTCCAGGACAAACTCGGCCAGTTGCGGCCACAAATTCAGTTTGGCTGTCCAGTACTCCAGTGGATCTTCAATGACGGCTGGCAGGGTGCACTCCAAGTATGCCACCACCTGTTGGTTCATGTTCTGCTCTATGTCTAGCTGCTGGTGAGTAGTTTGTTTACTAGTGGGGTGAAGAAAGCTGCTCATCAGCCACTCTAGATTCAGGCTGCTGCTGATGGAGCTGGTACTGCTTTTGTCACCCCCCCAGCAGCCATGACAGTTGAACGTGAGCACAGAGGGCCCCCCTGGTCAGACCTGTGAGAGAATGGAAGATGGCGCAGATAGGCAGCGGCCAACTGACTACATAGAATGTCTCTATAGTAATAGTTCAGTTTGTCCTCCCTCTCAGCCGGTGTAAAAAAGAGTCTAACATAGTGAAAAGCCAGTAGTCTTCCTTCTGCCGAATGGTGACAATTCGGCTGTCACTACGCAAGAAAGTGAGCATACATCGGGCCATTTGCGCAATTGACTTGGAGGGACTCCCAGCCTCCATTTACACTGCATACTGCCACGGTGTGTGTCTGGTTCATCTGCCTCATCTTCCTCATATCCCTCTTGCTCTTTTGACTGCTCCTCCTCTCCTGTCACCTGTGTAGAAAAACCACCCATTTCGCTACACAATGCCTGAGCTCTAATGTCCTCCTCCTCCTGTCTAGTTCAGCTCCCACAGGTGCTCATGTGGCTGTGAGATGTAGGCACCACATCTCCAGTCCCCTGACCAACCAGATTTACCAGCATCTTTTGCAGGATATGAATCAGTGGAATGATGTTGTTCATCCCGTAGTCCTGGCAACTGACAAATGAAGTGGCCTCCTCAAAGGGCACGAGCAAACAGCAGATGTCACGCATGAGCTACCACTGGCTAGCATCGAAGTTACACAGGGGAGTACCTCTGTTCGCGTGTATCATCAGAAAATAGTTTGTGGCCTTTATCTGTTCATACAGTTGGTCCAACATATTGAGGTTGGAAATCCAAAGGGTGGAAACGTCACATTTCACCCTATGTTGGGGTCACCGTTCTGCAGCTGTTGATCAAGGAGGGTGTGCTTTGAAGTGTACGAGTTGCTGAAGTGCATGCAAAGTTTCCATGCCATTTTTAAGATGTCTTGAAGATGGGAGGAAGACATCAGGAAATGCTTGACAAACAGATTGAACACGTGTGCCATGCAGGGCACATGGCTCAGCCCTCCTTGACGCAGCGCTGACACCATGTTCTTCCCGTTGTCGGTCACCATGGTTCCGATTTTGAGTTGTCACAGAGAAATCCAGGATTCAATTTCTTGAAGAAGGACACGGAGCAGTGTGTGACTCCGTTCGCCCAGGCAAACTAGGTGCAGAACAGCATGACACCACTGTGTTCTGCACATGTGGTATGCTGGTGGGGCAATGTAAATTATCCCTGCGGTGGAGGATGATAATGCATAGGCAGATATTGTTGCAGGCAGGACCAGCAGTGTTAGACCGTAGAGGTGGAAGCGGCGTCACCTGGCCAAGTTGCTGGTTTGTCTGGGCAGGAACCAGATTTACCCAGTGGGCCGTAAAGGACATATATTGCCCTTGCCTGTAGTTATATCTCCACACGTCCGCGCTGCAGTGCACTTTGACGGACACCGACAGGCTCAAGGATTGGTTGTAACGCTCCAACGGGTGTGGACCCGCTGTGCCACTTACCGGTTTGGCTTTGGGCCAAACTTGGAAGCAGAATCTAAGTGTTCCCCTGGTCTTCACCCTTTATCACACTCCAGGATGCGGAAGCTGGTCTTAGCTGCAGGGGAGACACCAGGTTGCTACCGCAAGAATGGTCCCGGCTAAGTGGCAGCTGGCCGAGCAGGCCAGAACGCCCGGGTGCAAGCACTGGGCATACAGGCTGGTGGAGCGAGCTGTCGCTGGATGGAAGAAGCGCAGCAGCAGAGTCAGATGAAGCAGAGCTGAGTTGGTGATTAAGCAGAGCTGGAGCTTTTAGAGCAGCAGAGCTGAATAGCTCAGGTGCAGCAGGTGTAACAAGCTGAACAACAGACAGAGTCGTGGTTAAAAATACTAATCATACACTTTAGAGCAGCGAGGTACAGGAGGATCAGGCAGAGACGAGGTCAGCATACAGGCTAAGGTCGGAAGCAGGATAACAACACAGGAACAACGAGCTGGAACCTTCGCTGTAGAAAACTACAATATTGCTCAGGCATCACAGGAAGGGGGAAGCACCCTTATAAAGGTTGTGCCTGGCCGGGATTAGAGAGAAGGCGGAATCAGGGGCGTGCACGAACCCTTAAAGAAACAAAATGCGTGCGGCTCCTACAAGGTGCAACTGAAGCTGTGAAGGAAAGCAGGTCCGGAGCAGGCAGCGGAGAGGAGGAGCCTTGTGTGCAGTTCGACTGAGGTACATAGCAGGATGCGCTGCACGCTGGCGGCTGTCAATGGCCATTGTTACAGTATCCCCCCTCTCACGCCCCTTCTTCTTGGTCCTGATATGCTGAAAAAATATTTTGAGAAGATTCAGAGCATGTACATTTTCCTCCGGCTCCCAGGAACGTTCCTCAGGACCATAATTCTTCCAGTCTACAAGGAAGTACCTCTTGCCACCAACTACCTTGAAATTGAGCATGTTCTGTACTTCAAATTCAGATTATTCGCCAGTAGGAACGGAAGTAGTGGTGGAGGGGGGTCTAGAAAAGGAGTTGAGGACCAATGGTTTCAGGAGAGATACATGGAAGGATTTTGGAATCTGGAGGGTAGGAGGCAACTGGAGTTTGTAGGAAACAAGGTTGATTCGCTCTAGGATCTCAAACGGGCCCAGAAACCGGGGAGAAAATTTGTAACAAATTTGCAGATGTTCCGAGAGGAAAGACAGACTTTGTTGCCAGGAGAGAACTGAGGAGGTGGTCTACGCCTGGTATCTGCATTCTTCTTCATATGGGTAACTGCCTGAGAGATAGAGTCCTTAGTTTGTCTCCAGATGCTGAGGAAGTCTCTGAACAAAGAATTAGCAGCTGGTACTTCAGAAGATGCAGACAGGGGTAAAGGAGCATGGAGATGAAGTCCATACACTATATAGAATGAAGAAGAGCCCGTAGATTCCCCGGAATGGCTGTTGTAAGAGAATTCCGCCAAAGGGGTGGAGGAACTGAACTTATGCATCCTGATGCATACTGAACGGAATGCTCTCCATTCAGAATGCATTAGGATAAAACTGATCAGTTTTTTTCCGGTATTGAGCTACTGTGACGGAACTCAACACCAGAAAAAACAATAGCATGAAAGTACCCTCAGAATCACTGCACATTTCACATATTAGGGCAGTCACAGGGCAAAAACTGAACAAATAACTCAAGTAGGAACTCAGCCTTAGAGTTTGATGTTAGCGCCAAGAAGAAGCGCACTCCTTTTATACATACAATGACCGAGTCTGGAGGTGGCAGCAGCATCAGTCCACATAGATGTCTACAGAATCTGCTCTATTAAACGTGTGTACAAGTAGAGCCCCCCCGGACAGAGGGTGTCAGCAGTAAGTTTGCTTTGACGTCACTGATTAATTTGCCCTTACTCTGATCTGTAAGAACAATAACCCACAAAAAAACAGATCCTGTCTGTGGGCCATACGCCTTCACTTGGTCAGCATTTGCTCAATAATCCATCAGTATTGCTAATGCCCCCCCCCCCCCCCAAAAAAAAAAAAACAGGAGTGGAGGTAAAACAGAGATGACACGTGAATGGAATATTTGCATGTCTTCTGTGTTTTGTACCCCCACTTGCTTTTGGCTACCAAATAATAAGCCAATTCTGATGCAACCATTCAGGCCTTACAGCTGCTACACAGGCAGGATCCTTTGTGCATCTCATTTTTCCTTCCTTTTGACAGATCAGAAAAAAAGTAAAAAAAAATCATGTAAATAATGAAGTCAGCCAGGCCGAAAGGCAAAATAGTGGCCCAGTCATGAAGTGGGGAGGGTGGGAACAGCATGAGAAGTCCACAGAGTGGACCTATGACATACTGGTGAGGTGGAAGCAGCATGAAGAGACCACAGAGTGGCGCAAAGACAGGATGTGGAGCTGGCAGCAGTATGAGGAGGCCACAGATTGGCACAATGACAGAGTTTGAAGGTGGCGGCAGTATGAGGAGGCTACCGAGTGGCACAATGACCAAGTCTGGAGCTGGCGGTATCAGGAGAAAGCCATCGAGTGGCACAACAACAGAGTTGGAGTTGGTAGCAGTATGAGGAGGCCACCGAGTGGCTCAATGACAGAGTCTGGCGTTGGCAGAAGTATTGGGAGGCCACCGAGTGGCACAGTGACAGAGTCTGGAGTTGGCAGCAATATGAGGAGGCCACCGAGTGGTCAAATGACCGAGTCTGGAGGTGGCGGCATCAGGAGAAAGCCACCGAGGGGCACAACGATAGTATGGAGTTGGCAGCAGTATGAGGAGGCCACCGAGTGGCACAATGACCGAGTCTGGAGGTGGCAGCAGCATGAGTAGGCCACCGAGTGGCACAATGACAGAGTCTGGAGGTGGTGGCAGCATCAGGAGGTTGTCATTGTTTTCATGAACTTTTTGTATATTTGTTGTTTCTAAATAAGCACATTTTCCTTACACTTTCAGACGTCGCACGACCTCACACAACGTCATTCGGTCCATAGAGCAAAAGGTGTTTTTTAGTCACCCATCATTTTTACAGGAAAAAAAAGTCTGTAGATGGCAGCAGTATGATGAGGCCACTGAGTGGGAAGGTGACTAAGTTTGGAGGTGGCAGCAGCATCCGGAGACCACAGAGAGGCAAGGTGACATAGTGTGGAGATGGCAGCAGCATGAGGAGACCACAGCGTGGCAAGGTGACATAGTGTGGAGATGGCAGCACCATGAGGAGACCACAGAGTGTCAAGGTGATATAGTTTGGAGGTGGCAGCAGCATCAGGAGGTGACAGAGCAGTGAACTGAGAATGTATATTTCTTGTTGGATGGAAATAGCCCCTATATGCTTTGACCAAAAAATTCACAGTGCAGGTGGAAAAGGTATGTGAACACCTAGACTAATGACATCTCCAAGAGCTAATTGGAGTGATGTGTCAGCCAATTGGAGTCCAATCAATGAGATGAGATTGGAGGTGTTGGTTACAGCTGCCCTGCCCTATAAAAACACACACACACACCAGCTCTGGGTTTGCTTTTCACAGGAAGCATTGCCTGATGTGAATGATGCCTCACACAAAAGAGCTCTCAGAAGACCTACGATTAAGAATTCTTGACTTGCATAAAGCTGGAAAGGGTTATAAAAGTATCTCCAAAAGCCTTGCTGGTCATCAGTCCACGTTAAGATAAATTGTCTATAAATGGAGAAAGTTCAGCACTGGTGCTACTCTCCCTAGGAGTGGCTGTCCTGTAAAGATGACTGCAACGAGGACAGCGCAGACTGCTCAATTTGGTGAAGAAGAATCCTAGAGTGTCAGCTAAAGACGTACAAAAGTCTCTGGCATATGCTAACATCCCTGTTAGCTAATCTACGATATGTAAAACACTAACCAAGAATAGATTTTATGGGAGTATACCACAGAGGAAGCCACCGCTGTCCAAAAAAAAACATTGCTGCACGTTTACAGTTTGCACAAGAGCACCTGGATGTTCCACAGCAGTACTGTCAAAATATTCTGTGGACAGATGAAACCAAAGTTGAGTTGTTTGGAAGAAACACACAACACTATGTGTGGAGAAAAAGAGGCACAGCACACCAACATCAAAACCTCATCCCAACTGTGAAGTATGGTGGTGGGGGCATCATGGTTTGGGGCTGCTTTACTGTGTCAGGGCCTGGACGGATTGCTATCATCGAAGGAAAAATGAATTCCCAAGTTTATCAACATTTTGCAGGAGAACTTAAGGCCATCTGTCCACCAGCTGAAGCTCAACAGAAGATAGGTGTTGCAACAGGACAACGACCCAAAGCATATAAGTAAATCAACAACATAATAGCTTAAACAGAAGAAAATAACTCTTCTAGAGTGGCCCAGTCAGAGTCCTGACCTCAACCTGATTGAGATGCTGTGGCATGACCTCAAGAAAGCGATTCACACCAAACATCCCAAGAATATTTCTGAACTGAAACAGTTTTGTAAAGAGGAATGGTCAAGAATTACTCCTGACCGTTGTGCACGTCTGATCTGCAACTACAGGAAATGTTTGGTTGAAATTATTGCTGCCAAAAGAGGTTCAACCAGTTATTAAATCCAAGGGTTCACATACTTTTTCCACCTGCACTGTGAATGTTTACATGGTGTGTTCAATTAAAACATGCTAACATTTAATTCTTTGCGTGTTATTAGTTTAAGCAGACTGTGATTGTCTATTGTTGTGACTTAGATGAAGATCAGATCACATTTTATGACCAATTTGTGCAGAAATCAATATAATTCCAAAGGGTTCACATACTTTTTCTTGCAACTGTATATATATATTTCTTGAAGTCCTGAAATATGCAACTATACGCTTTCAACAGAAATCACTGCAGCAGTGCACTGAGAATATATATGTCCCGGCTGTGTCATGGACTGGTATAGTGGACCATGACACTTTTGCCGTGCATGCTTGTTGCTGGTGGCAACATGTTATTTTGCATGTTTTGACACTTCCCCTTTAAGTTGTATGTCCTTTCCCATCCTGGTGTGTTCGGGGTTAAGATTTGTCTTCCTTGGTGTGGAACTGGATGTGGTCTCTAGGCTCAATTTATCCTTGTGTTTTGAGCCTGAGTTCTGGTTTTGTCTCCAGCCTTGGTGTGCGTGTTGGAGTGTCTATGTTCCTGGATTCCATCTGTCCAGTCTGTGGGCCATCCTAGTTGAACATCAATGTCACCCCCTTGTTTCTATGTTCTATCCTCTACCCTTACCTGTTGTGTTTGGTGTGGGTTTATTTTATGGGTGTGTGGTGATGTCTTGTTTGGTGTTATGCCTGGCATGTTTGGTGTTATGCCTGGCATGGTTGCTAGACATCCTCTTGTCTGTCTATGCCTCCGGAAGGGGGTCCCATTGGTTTCCAGGAGGGGTGAACCTAAAGCTTAGGAGCAGCCTTCCCTCGAGCCAGCTTGCATCCAGTGTTTGCAGGAGGTTCCAGGTTGTTTGGTTGTCGTTGTTGCATCTTTGCTGCGGCAGGTAAGTGTTTGGTGTTCTGGTGTGTTGTTGTTTTACCTGGTGCTTACCTGCCGTTCAGTTGCAGCTCTATCTATCTTTTCCCTTCTGTTACTAGGCCACTTGAGACTATGGTTCGTCTGTGTCCTTGAGGAAGCGGTTGTCTCCTATTCCTGACCCCTATCCAAGGGACCATTAGGGTCAGCAGTATCTAGGTTACAGTGTATGAGCCCTCCCACCTTTAGGGGGTGCTCATACGCTCAGGAGATCAGAGTAAGGATTAGGGCAACTGTAGGAGGTGACCTGCGCCTTTTACCTGTGTCCAGGCTTAGTATTAGCTCTCTTTATACGGTGGGGAGTTTCCCCCACTCCCCACCATGACAATATATTTCTTGTCGCACTGAAATTGGCCACTATACGCTTTGACGAGAAAAAAATTTGAGTGAAGTGCTTATAAGTTTTCTTGAAGTACTGAAATACGCCCCTATACACTTTGACCAGAAATAACCGCAGCAGTGAACTGAGAATATATATTTCTTGTTGTATGGAAATAGGTCACTATATGCTTTGACCAGAAAAAAAATTAAAGAATACGATTGAAGTGCTTATATATATATATATTTCTTGAAGTACTGAAATATGCAACTATAAGCTTTCAACAGAAAAAGAAAAATAGTGCAGTGCAGTGAAGTGCGTATATATTTTTGCTTTTTTACTGAAATACACTACTATACGCTTTCAACAGAAATAACTGCATCAGTACAGTGCGTATAAATGTTTCTTTTTTTAATGAAATACGCCCCTATATGCTTTCACCAGAAATAAGTGCAGAAGTGAAATGCGTATATATTTTTCTTAAAGTACTGAATAAGATACTAAGATATAAGCCTCTAAAGGCTTTTCAACATAACGCTTGCAGCCCAATAACAAATAGCTGGAATGACAGATATGTCTAATAACTATTTGGATCCCCAAATAATCGTTCCCTGCACTTGTAAATACCTTTCCTATCAATGTCCCTAGCGCCTTCTGATGTCTCTCCCTGCACTAAGATGTTGTGAAATGATTCCTCCCTATCCTTTCCCTGCACTTATAAATCATTTTTTTCAGTCTTTTTTTTTTTTTCACAACCGATTTTCCAATTGCTGTCCCTAGTGCCTTCACATGTCTGCCTCTGCACTCTGAACTCTGGAAATTGTCTGACTCTAAAATGGCCACCATATTTATAGGGCTGTGACATCATAGGGCTTACTGCCCATAACTTACCATTGCGCATACGCGCGCTCCTTATGAGGTCAGATGCTTATCTCAAGCCCTGAATCTCACACCATTACAGTCCTATTTAAACCCAGACAATCAGCTTTACATAACGCCACCTTTCTTCCAGTCAGTATCACATTGGAGGTATGTACATCACACCCTGGCTCACACATCATATGTCTTATATGCTTGTTTTATATACCTTGACGCTCCTTTCCTACACTGTTTTGTATAATATATCTCTCCCTGTCTGTGCATCATCTTCACTATGCTTAAATCTGCTTAAATCTATTCTACAGTCTTCAGTCCTGTGGATTCCTGTGACTGTGTCATGTGTTTTATATTATACTAGGCTAAACTGCCTATACAGCCTAGATACTATGGTCCTATAGGACTCTACCATATATAGTGAAAATTGTGCTAATTATACCTAAGCTGTAATGTCCAGTTTGTAAACATCCAGATGATTTTTTTATCTGTATATATTTGTAATATTCTGTTTGTTTGTTCTTTTTGGTTTCACTTTACAAATCCCTATACCAACTTGTTGTAATTGTATCTAACAGGCCGTGACCAAGGTCCGGGAGGGACCGAAACGTTGGCCATATAAAACTGAAAACCAATGGTGGCTTGAATAAACACTCTATTTTGCGAATTATTTACGAGTGCCGTGAATTTTTTCTTCATCATAGGGCTGGCTGGCTGCTGATTGGCTGCATGCAGGCATGTCAATCTGGGTGATCCCGCCTTCCCAGAGTTCTTTGCCCAATGTCCTCAGTCCTCACACGTGTAGCCTCCATTTTAGGAAAATTGTGATTCATTACCATGAAGCGCGAGTAAATTTGCATTCATTATGAATCAAATTTTTCTTAAAAATTCTAAACAAATTCCACTCAGTTTCGATTTGCTCATCTCCAGACAGAGGTATTGCAAACCTGAAATGAGCAGCAGTATAGTGCAGCAAGGTTGTAATAGGATTGTTCCTACTACCCAGGCTGTAAACAGTAAACATCCCTATAAAAACCCTGCTCTGCTTCAATACTGTGGAATTATTCCTCCCTATCCTTTCCCTAAGCTTCTAATGTTCTTTCCCTGAACTTCTATTGAGCAAAATATAAGTTTTCAAGTCTTTCCTAGCACTGTCCCTAGCACCTGCTAACGTCTCTCCCTGCATAGGTACACTGGAAAATGGCTGAATCCAAGATGACTGAGGCTATTTATAGGGCTGTGACATCGCAGGGCTGGCTGGCTGCTGATTGGCTGCATGCTTGGCATTATGGGTGATCCCTTATTCCCAGAGTTCCTTGCTCAATGTCCTAAAATGTGCAGTAGCTATTATAGGAAAACATGTGATTTGTTACAAGTTCGAAGCGTGAGGAAATTCGGATCCGATGCAAATCGAATAATTACTGAAATTAGGATCAAATTTCACTTTGTCAGCTTCGAATCGCTCATCTCTAATGAGTGAGACTGGACACTTAATATCATAGTATAACTACAGTTGGTTTTATTCATAATTCTTAGGAAAATGGTAAATACCTTTGACTACTTTCCGACATGCAATAAAGCTATCCTGCAGGCTGTTCCATTTTTATGGCTAGCTGAAACCTGGCACTCATGCTGGAAAGCGACTGGATCCCCAAAGATCTAGCCCTTTCTGGTTATGCTGAATCCAGTAAACTCCGGCAAGCAGTTCCTCTGCTAGATAGTTGAGAAACTAGCCTTAACCTATCGCAAAACATATTGGAAGTATCACTTACTGGGTAAACAGAAATACTGTATCGGAAAAAAAAATACAGTATAACAAAACTATCCAACTATCAAATACAAACAGCGTGTTTTCATGAGTAATGTTTTGGGTTTTCTCATTATTCAGTGATGTATTTTCACCGAGCTGTTTAAAATATATTTTGATAGATCTTCCAACTGAGTAGTATTATGACGAAACCATATTATCTTTAACAATAGATTAAATTGGAGATTATACATGACATTAAAGGGACCTAAACTTATAATAAAACTGTGAAATCGCAGCAGAACTTCTCAGAACTGCACTTTTGTTTCATCATCAGCTCTGCATGACTTTTCGATAGTGCGAAATACAGATCTCATAAATTTTATAAGGATCTGTACTGGTCCAGATGTTGGAGAGCACTCTGAGAAGATCTTCCTGGTTCCACAAATGGTGTTGGTCCCCATTAAACACCTGGGAAGTATTAGCCAATAGAGTTACCACTCCTCTTATTGCTTTGCAAGACTCTGTCTCATTTGGCTACTGTCTAAATTGACACCTGCTGCACCATGATGGTCACTTTAATGTGATTTGTTAGACTACTGTTAAGTGTTTTTGTTACCTTAACGTGTTAACCCAGTAAAATGAAACAGTACTGACATATGTAGGCTAAGTCTGACAAGATTCAAGGACTAGGTTTATATGTTCACGTTTTTAGCTGAGTTTTTGAAACCAAAACTGGTTGTGGATCATAAGAATGATATAATAATCGTTATATAGCACCACAAAATACTTCAGCACTTTATAGTTCAGAGGGGGAATGCAAAATTAAAATAGACATCACAGGATAGCAGGCTAATACAAATGAGAGGCTAGGAGTGAGTGGCCATCTCTCAAGACCCTACAATCTATATGTAAATAGATCTGACACAAAAGGTATATATATTTCTTTTAGCAAGTGGTACAACCAACTTTGTACTCAATGGCAGAGTAAAGACAATGCTACATGAGCTGGTACACTGAGTGTGGAAATTACTGTTGGATGATAGCATAAGTTTCAGATTGTAAATGAGAAAAAGTTCACATGATAAGTCTGCCAAAAAGAGATTTATTTTTAAGGCACGTTTAAAGCTAAGGAAGTTGAGAATTAGGGCTCATGCACACGAACATATTTTCTTTCTGCTTCTGTTTCGGGTTTTTTGCGGACCGTATGCAAAACTATTTACTTCGATGGGTCCACAAAAACAACGGAAGGTACTTTGTGTGCATTCCATTTCCTTATTTATGTTCCCCAAAAAAGAAGCGCATGTACTATTATTATCCGCAAATCAAGGTCCGAGGCCCCATTCAATTCAATGGGTCCACAAAAAATACGGAATGCACACGGAACACATCCGTATGTCATCCGTATTTCATCCGTATTTTGCAGATCCATAGTGTAGAAATGCTATGCCCAGCCCATGTGTTTAGTGATTAATAAGTTACTGATTCAGTTTCCGATTCGCAAAAAAAAACGGATCGAATATGGAAACCATACGGATATGTTTTGTGGAATAACGGAACGTAAGAGGACTTAAATTAGAGAGAAAAAAACCTCAGATACAGAACAACGGATCCGTGAAAAATGGACCGCAAAACAACATGAGCCCTTAACCTAATTGTCTTGGGTAGTGAACTCCAGAGAACGGGTGCAGCTCAAGAAAAGTCACGAAGATGGGCGTGGAAGGTTTGAATTAAAAGATGTCATATAAGGATAATGAGACGTCAGCATAAGGCCGAATGCACACGGCCGTGTTTCACGGCCGTGAGCGGTCCGTGGTAACATGGGCTGGATTCCTGCTGAGAGCAGGAGCACATGGCGTCATTGGTTGCTATGACGCCGTGCGCTTCCTGCTGCCGCCGCAGTACGGTGATACACTGGTATAGATCATACCAGTGTATTACTGTATTGTAAAACAGGGCCGTGTGCATTTGGCCTAACTCATCAATATCAGATCGGCAAGGGTCCAACTCACGGGCCGCCAATGATGAGCTCGTGCAAGTGCTGCATTTGTTGAAAAATTACCTCTAGTAGGGCAAAATGAGAGGCCTTTGCTAAGGACTTCTATTTCCTCTCTTTGGAGTTTATGATTGGATATATTAAAGATACCTTTGGATTTTAGACTCTTGTGGGAATTGATGGAGTTTAGGCTAGGTGGGGTTTGGCTTTTTTGGAGATGTGATCGTTTATGGCCTCCTTTGCATCCCTGTCTTCTCCGTTTGATCTTTTTTTCCTCTTGGTCTGTTTTGGTGTGGTTATTGGGCTGTAGAATTGAGTGATTTTTCCTTGGGGATGGACATGTGATGGAATGTGTATTTTGGATTGAACTATTCTTTGTGATAGTAAAGGTGTTATTCATTACAGATCGCGGAGGAGTGGGAGTAAGGGAGAGGTGGTTTAACAGGGGGTTGTCGGATAGATTGGGTGGTAGGGCCAAAAAAAAAACTCTTTTGGAGTAGGAGTCTGAAACACTGTATGTGGAAATGTTAAGAAGGTTGGATGGCAATAATGGGGAGATGGGGTTGGCGTTGGTGTTGTAGGGTTGATTTTCCGACCCGCTGTATGTGGTAGACATCATTGATTTCAAATGGCAGGGGGGAGGTGGGATGACGTGTAGCGGAATAGGATGGAAAGTTATTCCGACTGGGATTAGTATGGGTGTTGTTGGTATGGTTGGTGGGGGGTGTGCTGTCCCCATGTGTGGTGAGAGGTATAATGATGTCTGAGTGGAGGATGCTGATAATGATATTAGCCTCCTTAATGAGTTTTCAGGATGAGGTGGGTAGGCCTGGAGATGTATTGGGGAGTGGTGGCAGTTGCGTCCTACAGGTATTGGTGTATACAGGAGCATAAGTGGTCAGTCCTGCTGAGTGAGGCAGTGACATTTGATCTTGGGGGAGGAAGCTGCAGCGGCAGAACGGCATCCCCCAACATAGGCTGATATGCGACGTTTCCACCTGTTGGAATTCCACCCTCCATATGTTGAACCCACTATACCAACACAGAAAGGATATCAACGATTTCTTGATGATGCAAGCGGATAAGAGTACTCCCCTGTGTAACTTCAATGTCAGCCAGTGGCAGCTCATGCGTGACACCTGCTGTTTGCTCAGGCGCTTTGAGGACGCCACGTTATTTGTCAGTCGTGAGAACTACGGGCTAAATAATGTCATTCCACTGCTTCATGTCCTGGAACAAATGCAGGTAACAATGGCTGGTCAGGGGACAGGATAAGTGGCACCTAGATCTCATGGTCACATGAGCCCTGTGGGGGCTGAACTGGAAGAGGAGGAGGCGGGGAGGAGGATATTGGAGCACAGGCAATGTGTAGAGAAATGGGTGTTTTTTTCTGCTCTGGAGCACCCAGAGGAGCTACAGGGCATTGAGAAAGATGAGACAGAGGACGCAGACACACTGTGGCAGTATGCAGTGGAGACGAGTCAATTGCACAAACGTTCCACTGCCATGGCTTCTGGGTAGGGGTGGGGTGGCAGGAGCAGTGCCAGCTCCATCAGCAGCAGCCTGAGTCTACAGTCACTGATGAGTAGCTCAGCAGCAGCAGTTAGACTTGGATCAGGACCTAATCCAGCAGGTGGTGGCATACTTGTACAGCACCCTGCCACCCCACATTGAAGATCTGATGGGCTACTGGATAGCCAAACTGGATTTGTGGCTGCAACTAGCAGAGTTTGCCCTTCAAAAGCTGTCCTGTCCAGCCAGTAGTGTGTCATCAGAGTGGGTGTTTAGTGCGGCGGGGGAATAGTTACCCCAAGGAGAAATTGCCTGTCCACCCAAAATTTGAAGAGAATGACCTTTGTCAAGATGAACCACCAATTCCTGATGCATCAGACTAGATCATCCATGGTGCCACACCAACACATTGATTAAAGAGACCGGTTTCTTCTGACTACCTGCCTCAGCTACTACTCTGTTGCTACCACCAACCTGATGCCACACATCTGATGCAAATTGCTCCTTCTTTCAGCCACCTTCATTAGTGGGTACTGGTAATGACGCTCACCGCCCCACTCTGTTACCGGTTCACTTTGTGGTTACCTGAAGCTGCTGCTGCTACTGCCATCTCCACACTATGTCACCATGCCACTGTGTGGTCTCCTGATCCTGCTGCTGCCATATCCACGCTATGTCACCTTGGCACTCTGTGGTATCCTCCTGCTCCTTCTTCTGCTGCCATATACACATTATGTCACCTTGCCACTCTGTGGTATCCTCCTGCTTCTTCTGCTGCTGCCATATCCACATTATGTCACCCTGCCACTCTTTGGTATCCTCCTGCTGCTACTGCTGCTGCCATATCCACATTATGTCACCTTGCCACTCTGTGGTATCCTCCTGCTCCTTCTTCTGCTGCCATATCCTCATTATGTCACCTTGGCACTCTGTGGTATCATTCTGCTGCTACTGCTGCTGCCATATCCATTGCTGCTGCCATATCCTTGCTACTCTGTGGTCTGATGATGCTACTGCCATATTCATATTATGTCAGCTTTCCATTCTGTGGTATCCACATTATGTCACCTTGCCACTCTGTGGTCTGTTGATGCTGCTGCTATATCCACATTATGTCACCTTGCCACTCTGTGGACTCCTCCTGCTGCTACTGCTGCTGCCATATCCACATTATGTCACCTTGCCACTCTGTGGTATTCTCCTCGGGCTACTGCTGCCTTTCATATTCACATTATGTCACTTTGCCACCCTGTGGTATTCTCCTGCTGCTTCTAGATCCGAATTATGTCACCTTGCCACTCTGTGGTATCCACATTATGTCACCTTGCCACTCTGTGGTCTGATGATGCTGCTGCCATATTCACATTATGTCACCTTCCCACTCTGTGGTATCCACATTATGTCACCTTGCCACTCTGTGGTATCCATCCTGCTACTACTGCTGCTGCCATATCCAAATTATCACCTTGCCACTCTGTGGTATCCTCCTGCTGCTACTGCTGCTGCTGTATCCACATTATGTCACTATGCCACTCTGTGGTATCCTCCTGCTGTTACTGCTGCTGCCATGTCCACATTATGTCACCTTGCTACTCTGTGGTCTTATGATGCTGCTGCCATATCCACATTATGTCACCTTGCCACTCTTTGGTATCCTCCTGCTGCTACTGCTGCTGCTGTATCCACATTATGTCACCATGCCACTCTGTGGTATCCTCCTGCTGTTACTGCTGCTGCCATGTCCACATTATGTCTCCTTGCCACTCTGTGGTCTGATGATTCTGCTGCTGCCATCTCCACACTATGTCACCTTGCCACTCTGTAGTCTCCTGATGCTGATACTGCTGCTGCAATCTCCAAACTATGTCACCTTGCCACTCTGCGTTCTCCTGATGCTGCTGATACTGCCATCTCCACACTATGTCATCCTTGCCACTCTATGGTATCTTGCTGCTGACATCTCCACACTATGTTACCTTGCCACTTTGTGGTATCGTCCTGATGCTGCTGCTGTTGCCGCCACCTCCACAATCTGTCATTGGGCAACTCTGTGGTCTCCTCATGTTGCTTCCACCTCACAACTATGTGATAGGTCCACTCTGTGGACTTCTCATGTTGTTCCCACCCTCCCCACTTCATGACTGGTCCACTATTTTGGCTTTGGGCCTGGCTGACATAATCATTTATACACACATGGGATCCTGTCTGTGTAGCAGCTGTAAGGCCTGTATGGTCCCATCAGAATTGGCTTATGGTTTAGTAGCCAAAAGTAGCAGTGGATACAAAACAGAGAAGACATGCAATTATTCTATTCACGTCTCATCTCTGTTTTAGATCCACTCCTGTTTTTTTTGGGCATTAGCAATACTGATGGATTATTGAGGAAATGCTGATCCGTTTATTGTGGGTTATTGTTCTGACAGATCAGAGAAAAGGCAAATTAATCAGTGACGTCAATACAAACTTACTGCTGACACCCTCTCCACTCAGTCGGCGGGCTCTACATGTATAAGCATTTAATAGAACAGGTTCTGAAGACATCTATGTGGAATCAGCTGATGAGGGTGTAAAAGGAGTGCGCTTCTTCTTGACGCTAACATCGACCTGTAAGGCTGAGTTGATACTTCAGTTGTTTGGTCATTTTTGGCCCTGTGACTGCCCAATTAAGTACTGTATGCAGTGATTCTATGAGTGACACCTGCCATCTGCATGTCACATGGACTCACAGTATTATTTCACTACCACAGCAGACTCCCTATGCGTGTTACTGCAAGACACAGTGTTCTACACCACTATAAAGGCTCTCTCCAGCCAGGAAATAGCTGTTTTTTAATGTAATTTGCCACAAATTTATTTGAACATTATTGAATTTATGTATTTGTATTTGGTAATGATCTCCATTTATTTATGTTTTGTTTAATATATTTTTAGTTTTTTCTTTCGTGGGGATATATTTATACACATTTTTAGATATCATTAATAAATGCTAAGTTTTAAGGGAAATTACTTTATTCAGTGAAACCCCATTATTTGTACTACATGGTGTAGCTATATACAGTATTACATCCATGAGCATGGTTCTAACTGTGGTTTCATCAATGGCAAAAGGTAAGTAGATACAAAAAAGATGATGGTTTCATCGCTTTGCATTAAACATTTTATTTATTTTTACCTAAACCAATTTTATACAGATGTAGCCAACCTAACATTAAATCTGATAACACATAGCACAGTTAGTTATCTCGTAACAAAAGCCATTGATATCCATTAAAAAATTAGTTATCTTTTTTTGCCATTCTATACTTAACTCGTTAACCATCAAGTTTAGCTTGGCTCCATCAGTATATAGGCAATTTAATTATTGATTTTTAACCAATTGCCTACCACCACACGACTTTATACATTGAGGCAGTAGGCTTTTAACTGAAATGTAATGTATAAAATAGTTGGGTTACATTACCATGTGCCTATGCTCTATAGCGCTGCAGATTGCTGTAGCCACACTGTCATTTCACAGCTTTGGTCACACTAAAGATCCCAAAGAACAGCCAAAGGAGTCTCAGAGATATCTGATAGTTGTTATACACTGTAGCAGCAATGCTCTGTAAAGAAAAGTATAGAAAAGCCTGAATGGGCGCTTTCAGCTATATGAGAGCTACCCATGATGGCTGTATAGTGGACTGTGAATAGATTTATTTTTTTATAAAAAAAAAAAGTTTAACATATATACATACACTAAAAAATAAATAAATAAAAAATATAAGAAAAAAATAAAAAGTTATAACTCTAATTATTAGTTTTAGTAATAGTATAGCAGAATATCTACACACATACATATTTCCCCCTTTTTCTTTCAGAAAAGTTTGTGGACTTTGTGTGGGTAAAAATATGCAAATGCACACATATTTTTCTTTCATAGATTTTTATTTTATTTTATAGGAATTCAATTTAGCTATATTTAGTATAGCTTTTTTGGGGGAGGAGATGTAAAAAATACAAACACATTTTTTATTTATTTAAATTTCACTCGGGCAATCGTGATCTTTCAGCATGCTGAAAGATCATGACTTGCCAGTGGCAGATTGTGCTGTCTAAAAATCATATATATATATATATATATATATATATATATATATATATATGTAGAAAAACAGCCAGCAGCACTCCGAATTAATCAAAAAAAATGGTGGTTTATTGGACCCAAAGTCAGGCGACGTTTCAACAGCTTGTTGCTGTCTTTATCAAGCACAGTGCACATGTGTTACAGACATGCTTTAAATAAGGACATCAATCCAACATAGATTAACATCAATTAGAAGTTATATGATCAAAATACAGTGATTAAACAGTACATGTGATTACAAAAAATACATATATCAGATTGCCGACATTTGGCAAAGACAGTGCATCAATAAAATATAAAATATTAATTCCGCATGTCATGTTATCTGTGAAATAAATCATAATGAGTGCCAGTGATTACCCTAATAAAGTGAATTAAAAAGCTCACTGTCAGGTGGGCAGCTGTATATTAGCGTTGATTGTGTTCCTTGGCGTCCCCATTCACTATCCGCGCATGCGCGAGAGGGCCAAATCTCGCAATACCACCGGCATCAAGAGACTGAATAGCGGCCACAACTAAGATGGCCGAAACAGCCTCAGATGTATTGTGCGCATGTCCAGATGGCAATGGATGCCGCCCAACAGTCGCTACGTAATCCTAGTCATGGGAATAAAAAATAACAACAAATGCATGGAACCTGATTCTATCAGTGTAAAAGATCGGGTCCAGGGCAATGTCACTCGGCTATCCACATGACAAAGCACGTATGACAACCGGGTACAGTGTCCTATTAACCCATTACTTAGGCTATAGGAGGAAAGTTCAAAAGGTAGGGAAAGGGTGTCACCATGCAAATGACAGCTCATGTTAATGAGTCATCAGCTTAAATTTGGGAGAAGGTTGGCGTCGCCAGGGGGTCCCCACGAACCGCCACTAATCTCCCATAGAGGAACACCACTGTCCTACCTATACATGTAAACATCCAAGTCAGATAAAAGGATAACAGTGATGACTCAGGTACCATAGAAGAAATGAATACATATATAGACTGTGTAAGTGGGCATCCAGTACAGTGTGGACCAAATTCCGCACAAATGATGTATCAATGATCCAGGCATATTATAGTCGGATAAAGTGAATACAAATTGGGGAGCCAACTGGAACCAGGATATACATCGCATCATACAGCACCTCAATCCAGGCAAAGAAATGAGAGCAAATCTAAAAACAAAAATAATATTTTAACAATTCTCATATAAAAATATACTTGATGAATATAATAATTCAAATACACACATGTGCATCTAACCTATAGCAAGGAATAAGGATCTAACAACACTAATCCACCCTAAAGTTCACGTTTAACCCATTGGGTCTTAACGTTTTTAACGTATAAATCCAGTATAACTTGCGCTTTTTAAGGAGAGCCTGTCTGTCTCCCCCACGTCTCCCCAATTCTATCTGCTCCAAAATGCAAAATCTCAAGTCATTCTGTGTGTGCCCTGCCTCTTTAAAATGTTCAGACACGGGTAAATCCATTTTTTCTTTCCTGATGGAGTAGCGATGTTGATTCAACCGTGTCTTCACATCCCACGTGGACTCACCAACATACCACTTCCCACACGGGCAGGTCAGTTGGTAGACCACGTAGGATGAGTCACAGGTCAAGAATTGAGTGATTTTCATCATCCCATTGGTGGCCGGATTAAAAAATGTGTCTCCTTTAATCATAAGTTTGCAATTTATGCAATGATAGCAGGAGTAGCAGCCAGTGCGGGTGGAGCCACACATTGCCCTCACACTGGTCCTGGCACTACCCACATCCGACTTCACCAGTCTATCACCCAAATTCCGCCCTCTCCGGTAGGAAAACAAAGGGGGTGTTTTAAATTCTGCAATCTGGGGGAAACTATTCCCAATCAACCTCCAATGTCTCCGAATGACACTCGCTATTTGCGGGCTATCATTCGAGAAATGGGAGATGAAGGGAATACGTGGACATTGGGAAGCAGCCTGAGCAGTGACGATCGTGGACTGGTTCCCTACTCTTGCAATGGTATTTCTAATCAGTTTTTTGGGGTATCCCAGTATGGCGAATTTATGGCCCATTTCATGAAATCTAGTATGTCTCAATTGTCTATCCTTAACTATCCGTTGTACTCGTAGAAACTGGCTGTAAGGTAGAGACCGGATCATGGAACGAGGATGATGGCTGTCATATCGTAACAGAGTGTTCTTGTCAGTGGGTTTAACAAATAAATCTGTGCTCAAACCTCGTCCCATGATCCGGACCTCCGTATCAAGGAACTGCAGCTTATCAGTGGAATGCACCACAGTAAATTTCACAGTGGGATCGATTTCGTTGAGGAAAGCATGGAACGCAAGGAGGCCCAACGTGTCGCCTGTCCACACCAAGAAGATATCGTCGATATAGCGCCACCACCCCAGAACATGTCTGAAGTGGTGGCTGCCATAGATCGACGACTCCTCAAGGTGGGCCATGTAGATGTTCGCATAGGTGGGCGCCACGTTGGACCCCATTGCAGTCCCACGCAACTGAACAAAAAAATCGTCCTGAAATAGAAAATAGTTTTTTGTCAGAACAAATCTTAACAATAAAATCAGAAAGACTTGGCAAGCTCCGGAATATTCAGCATTTCTAAGGCATGCCTCGACAGCCCGTAGGCCCAGCTCATGGTCGATCGACATGTATAGACTACACACGTCGAACGACACAAGAGCCGAGCCAACAGGAACCTCAAGATCATCTATCTTGGATAAAAAATCACCGTATCTCTGATAAATGATTTAGTGGAGATGGCAAAGCGACGCAACATTTTGTCAAGGAAAATCGTCACATTGTAAAAGAGGGACTCCCTACCGGACACAATTGGGCGGCCAGGGGGGGCAACACCCCCTTGTGTACTTTTGGCAGGGTGTACAACAGGGGCGTACAGGACTTATCCCGATACAAATAGCAAAACAATTTGTCATCAATGATATCTGCCTCACGGGCCTGGTTTAGAATATGTTGCAGTTCTCTTAATAAACCGAATTTGGGATCCTGTGCAACCCGTTTATACACCTGTATGTCGTCAAGTTGGCCATAAATCTCCCGGATGTACTCACTGGTGTCTATGACCACAACCCCACCACCCTTGTCAGCAGACTTGATGGTGAGGCTGTGGTCGGAGGCCAGAGAGCCCATCGCAGTTATTTCATCAGAAGTAATATTAGCGAATCTGAGATCATTATTCTCAGAGACCCTTTTTAATTCATCGAGGTCCCTCTGTATGGCTAGAAAAAAGGCATCAACAGCAGGATGATCAATCACAGGGTTAAAATTACTTTTAACATATAATCCTGTATTATATAAAGATAATTCTGTTGACCTATCGCCTTCACATCTCATAGTTTGATTCTATGTAGCAAACCATATCTTAAGTTTAATACTCCGCAAGAATCTATGCAAGTCCAGCTCAATGTTAAACCAGTCGGTCTTGGAGACAGGGCAAAAAGAAAGACCCTTGTTCAAGACAGATTGTTGTGCATTATTCAGAACAGTAGAAGAGATATTTAAGCTGATGACTCATTAACATGAGCTGTCATTTGTATGGTGACACCCTTTCCCTACCTTTTGAACTTTCCTCCTATAGCCTATATAATGGGTTAATAGGACACTGTACCCGGTTGTCATACGTGCTTTGTCATGTGGATAGCCGAGTGACATTGCCCTGGACCCGATCTTTTACACTGATAGAATCAGGTTCCATGCATTTGTTGTTATTTTTTATTCCCATGACTACGATTACGTAACGACTGTTGGGCGGCATCCATTGCCATCTGGACATGCGCACAATACATCTGAGGCTGTTTCGGCCATCTTAGTTGTGGCCGCTATTCAGTCTCTTGATGCCGGTGGTATTGCGAGATTTGGCCCTCTCGCGCATGCGCGGATAGTGAATGGGGACGCCAAGGAACACGATCAACGCTAATATACAGCTGCCCACCTGACAGTGAGCTTTTTAATTCACTTTATTAGGGTAATCACTGTCACTCATTATGACTTATTTCACAGATAACATGACATGCGGAATTAATATTTTATATTTTATTGATGCACTGTCTTTGCCAAATGTCGGCAATTTGATATATGTATTTTTTGTAATCACATGTACTGTTTAATCACTGTATTTTGATCATATAACTTCTAATTGATGTTAATCTATGTTGGATTGATGTCCTTATTTAAAGCGTGTCAGTAACACATGTGCACTGTGCTTGATATAGACAGCAATAAGCTGTTGAAACGTCGCCTGACTTTGGGTCCAATAAACCACCATTTTTTTGAATTAATTCGGAGTGCTGCTGGCTGTTTTTCTACCTCTAGTTCACTGGACCTAGGTGCTGGTCCACACTGGCTGGACGTGCACCCCTTGTTCATATAGTGTGCTGCTTCCTCAGTTTCTCAAGGCTATATATATATATATATATATAAAATAAAAATTCATGAAATACTTGACAAAGACTGCATTGAGCGGTTGAAACGTTGCAGAGGGCTCAATAAAGGGTCCACCGTTTTTCACTTTATCTACTGGAGTGCTGCCTCATCTTTTGGATATATATATATATATATATATATATGGGAAACTACTACTGATGTTTTAGCCATAATATATTTACATATATTATAATATATTATATATTCTAAATATCTAATAATATGTGTAGATATATTTTAGCCAAAAACGTATATATGTTTAAATAAAGTTTACCCTCTATTTCTGAAAAAGTTTGTGACAGGATTTTAAATCATAGCTTCTGCATCACAGCCCAGAACTTTACCAAATACACTATATAGCTGCATAGCCAGTCACTTAAAAAACATAAATAAATACGAGACTTCTACTGTAAAGGTCTCAGCAGAAGTACAGTACAGTAACTTGTACCTTGTAACTTGGCCAGCATGGACGTTCTATGATACCGGTGTCTTCTTATGTGGCACAGGGTATTTGGGCCCCCTAAAGCTCCTGGGCCTGGTAGCGACTACTACCTCTGTACCCCCTATAGCTATACCCTTGCTCACAGTCCCCTGATCTGAAAATCATTGAAAATCTGTGGATAGACCTCAAAAGAGCACAGTCTGCAAGACGGCCCAGGAATCTTACAGAACTGGAAGACTTTTGCAAGCAATGAATTAATGAAAATCCCTCAAACAAGTATTGAAAGACTCTTAGTTGGCTCTAGAAAACGTTTACAAGCTGCGATACTTGCCAATGGGGTAAGTTGGGCCGTTTTCCTTAAAATAATATAAAAGGGGCATGCATGCAATCATGATGCCTCTGCTACAATTACAGTTTTATTATGGCACTGTATTTCATTTATGTCTATGGCGCTCATACTTGTGTTTTCTTAATCACTAGGTCTTGTTTTATAATATTGTTTACATGACTAGAATATCTTTTACCATTATGATTAGAGTCAATGCATAAAATAACTATAGTGATCTAGTGACCTTAAACATACCTAAAATGTCAACAATAGTTAGGTTTGATTTATATCTGAATACTGGTAATTGATACAATATTTTTAAAACTCACGGAAATCTTTAAATGCATTCCATACCCTCCAGTCACAAGTGTAATATTTGTTTCCATTAAAAATGTAGGTCAGCTTTACTGTGTTCACAGATTTATACCAATTATGTCCTGAACCAGAGCTAAAACCTTATTTCACACTGTGGCCTGTTAAAGCATTTACAGGTTATAATGGACAATGGAATAAGTCAACCATAGTGGCAAAAAACAACAACTTATAGTTTTAGGTGATCTTCTATTCATCCTTTGTTTTTTTTTACTTTTCAAAATCTAAAATAAATTCTGTTTTTGAAAATGTTGTGTTTCATATAACGATGCCCATCTTTAATTATGGGGATGATACACACTAGAAAGTCACAGAGAATAATGCACTATATTAATACATGCAAACATAACATATGGACTAAGCCCTCACTCTAGTAATAAAATCTGAGACACTTAGCCAATACATTTTGATCAAAATACATCTGTGCCCACCGACCCAGTGCCAAGGTGGTCTCAGTTCAGGCAGGTCCTATGCTAAACCTGCCTATGCCGTTATGTATCTTTGTTCAGGAGCGCAGACCCCACACATATAGTGTGTTGCTCCTAGTTACTGCTATGTGCATCAGCAACCGGTGAGAGGAGGAGCACACACACCTATATGTACCACCCTAGGAGTGGCACCTTAAAGGGTGAATGTGCTACTTCTACTCTGGGAGTAGCATTAATGTGCACTTTTGCCCAACCTATGTAATAGGTGACCTTGATTAGGCTGGTACATATAGGTGTGTGTGCGCCTCCTCCCACCGGTTGCTGCTTCACATGGAGGTAACTAGGAGAAACACACTATATGTGCGGGGTCTGCTCTCCTGAACAGAAATGCATAACGGCATAGGCAGGTTTAGCGTAGGACCTGCCTGAACTGAGACCACCTTGGCGATGGGTAGGCGGGCACAGATGTATTTTGATCAAAATGTATTAGCTAAGTGTCTCAGATTTGATTACTAGAGTGAGGGCTTAGTCCATATATAATGCTTGCATCTATTAATATAGTGCATTATTCTCTGTGACTTTATAAATGTAGCCATGCACATCCGCATATTTAGTATCATATCATGCAGGATGTTTTGTATCCCCTTTTTTTCATGATTTGATAACACACACTAGAGCTTTGTGCATTGGGCCTGTACATGAAGCTCTGCAATATAGATGCATAAGCATTCCCTGTACTGCCATATAATTCCCTTTCCCACATTGCTTTATGGATGTATTATCCCACTTAACACAATGCTATGATGGAGCATGCCATCACGTTTACTGTTTATACTGTATGAATCCATTAAATCAAACATATATATACCTCTATATGAGAAAAACATGTATTACTGCTCTGTACAAAAATGTAACTGCTGTAAATAGGATGTCAATAACAAGGTCTACAGAAACTGAACTGAAGGCTAAACCTGTAATCTCATACCCCACGTTTCCCAACAAATACCGCAAACCGTATCTAAAACAACATAATGAGAGTTTTTTAAATTAGTTTAAACTGAAATTATTAACTTTTTAGTCAAATTAAAGTTTTACAAAAATAACGCTTATTCCTGACATAATAAAAACGTTCTTACTTGTTTCAATGAGGTCAAATTTTTAAGATCTTTGCTTGCATTAAATGAAAGGAAACATATTATTCACATATTATTACAATGTTTACTAATGGATCCGGTTTGTTCCATTTTGCATTAACATAACCGCTTGCGAACAGAATGGATAGCATCTCCTTCATTCACATACACTGCCCCTACCATCTGCCCTTGCACTGTTTGGAGTTTTGTGCAGGTGCAGTGTTTTTGAATGAAGAAATGAGAATTGTTTTACATTGAAATTTTTTTATTGTTTATTCAATTATTTTTTAAAACCATTTAATAACCCCACAAGGGGACTATAATAGGCAATATTTTGATTGTTTCTAAAATACAATGCACTATTCCTATAGTGCATTGCATTTTAATGTCAGTGCTATACTGACAATCACCAGCAGGCGTAGTGACTGCAGTAAAGTGACTCCTTAGTGACTGCAGTAAAGAAAAAGTGTAAGTCTAAGGGGTTAAATGTAAATAATTGTACACACTGCCATATCAAGGAAAAGTGTATGGATCAGTAATATGGCCCCCGCTGCCTGCAAGAGCTTATTTTTTTCTTTCAGAATTCACATGGAAGTTGCAAGACAAAAATTATGGCATGTACCCTGATATTCTGTATGACAGATATATTTTTTCCTAGAAGCATTACTTGTAGTGGAGAACATAATGCAGTACAGAAGCACTGAACACCAGGCATATTTCTGACCATAGGGACTCTGTGTGCTGTTGTTCCGAATACAAGAACCTTTGTGTGCAAATCTCAGCTCAGGTGGACCTGTGCTTGTATTTTTTGCTAATGCACGTTGCTACATTTATGAAGTCTGTGCAAATTATTCTGTCCAATACGGGAATTTCTTGATTACATTTTACGAAGCAACTATTTTGTGGACAAAGATTTTTTTTAAGAATGCATTTTCTAAACCCTTAGCTTACAATAAGCACATCCAGAAACAACACATTAAGGTAGTGTTCATCGAAGAGCTGCACTGCATATGTCTTAAATTATTTATCTCATTTGCTGGAAGGAAGAAACAAATAAATCACTGTGTGCTTTGTGAAGACATTGTTAACTCGGAAGTTTTAGCAAACTGTTAAGATACAGTATGTGCAGAATAAGAAAATCTAACTGTTCCCATTATGCTGATATAATTATCGTGTAATAGTACATTTTATACAATAGATGTGATGCAATGATACAAGCCTTTGTTATCAGTATTATTTTGAATTTACTATGCTAAAGGTAAACATTACTATAGCCTAATATCTATAAATACTATGCAGTGCCACAAATAAAGCACCTACATTAACATACTTTATGTTGTAAATTGGGTATTGCTAACCAAATTTAATGTACGTGTTCTCTATGGCACTTATTAGAGCTTAATGGATTTTCTGGCATAAGAAACTGTAGTATTTGAATATTGTCTCAAATAGGTATAACTAAGGATTATAGGAGGTCATTTATTACGACCAGCGTTTTAGAAGCCAGTCTTAATAGTGCCCATGTTCTGGGAGTGGATTGCCAAAGTTACGTAGAGACGTCAGCCATCCACATAACTTTGGCGCATCCATCACCTGTCTCCTCTACACTTAGTTTTGCAAAGTGTATACGCCATTTTAGGAAAACCTGATTCGTTACCACAAAGAGCAAGCAAATTCAGATTTGTTGTGAATCAAAGTTTTCCTAAACTTTGGAAGAAATTGCACTTTGAATGCTTCACTTAGCTCAACACTGTTAATGAGCAGTGCTTGGTTTCTTTTAGACATGATGCTTAAAATTGAGGCCAAAAGGTTCAATCTTGTTTTGATCAGACCAGAGTATCTTGTCTCTCACAGTCTGAGCCCTTGCTTTTCTTGCAAACTTAAGACGGGCTGTCATGTGTCTTTTACTTAGGAGAGACTTCTTTATGGCCACTCTGTCATAAATCCCAGATTGGTGGAGAGCTGCAGTGATAGCTGACCTTTTATAAGTTTTTCTTATCTGCACACAAGCTCTTTGGAGCTCAGCGAGAGTTACCAAAGCCCTTCTGCCCTCGTTTACTTAGCTTGGTTTGGGGGTTGTTCCAAATTCTTCCATTTAAGAATATGGAGGCCACTGTGGTCTCAAGACAAGACTTTCTAGGACATCACCCTGAATGGGTCCTGCTCTGTGTCTGACTCTAGCATAGCAACTGTGCGGGTATCTCTTAGCCTCAGAAAGAGGCTAAAAAGACAATGTGAGCAGGGAAGAACTAGGACCTAAAAGTGGCCCTGTAAAAAAAGGTTTAAGTTGCCCCATGTTGCAGATGGGTCCAAATTGACAAAGACGGGGCAACATAATTAGGCAGGGCCAACATATGTAGGCAGGAACAACAGATGTAGGCAGGGCCATCAATGCCATAGTGCACAACAATATACCACCTTAGCTGATCCACAGTGCAGCAAAATATACTGCCATCTGCTCCACAGTATTCAACTGTATCACTGTCCAAAGGACGTCGATACAGTTGAATTCAGAAGGGCACCTGAAGCAGCTGGCCAGGTGTGTAAGAGAGAATCAGTTCATTATGAACCTGGCTAGCAGTTGTGAGGAGGGCTTCGGGTGGCCCTCCTAGGCATCAGCCCACTGGGAAATTTCCTCTAGGGTCTATGGCCAATCTGCCCTTGAATGTGAGATTCATTGTAGATGCATATCCACCAGATATGTCTGGTTTATATGCATCTACAATAAATCTCACATTGTATTTTGCAACAAGTTGGAGTGCTGCCTCAATTTTTATTTTTGGATAGTAATTTGGGGGTGAGTTTGACCAAACCCCTAATGGGGTTTCTTCATAACCAGAGTGCTGTTCCTCCACACACATCAGCCTCAGGCAGTGCCAATTGGGACTTGTACTGATACCTCCTCCAGGAGAATTGGCAACACTGTAACTTGCGCCCCACCAGTTCCCCTTCAACAAGTGCTATAGTGTGTACTCATAACCATACACAGTGAACAAGCACATACAGTATATGGAAACTTCTATGTGCTCATTAACATGCATTTTTACAATGACTAAATATGTATGTAAATTCTCTGAAGCAGGGTGAGACGGGCTGCAGCTACATATATCTGATGCCACAGAAAATAATGCTAAAATAACTTTAAAATTCAACACTAAATATTCAACTTGATTGATAAAACTTTCCCAGAACCAAAAATTAAAGTCCTAACATTTTCCATAGTATTTACAATTCTCAATATGTGGTCAGATTTAGTGTCATTCTGATCTGACATCTCTGATCTGACATGGTATCTTCATATGAAACCGTATGACACAGAGGCAATACAACAATGCTTCTAAAGAATAACATCTTAGTATTACAGCATTTCATAAAATATGGCATGATTTTCTACTGGCACAGAAAATATTTCCATATGCCTTCATTTGAAAACAAAGGTATATGTGTATATACAGGTCTGTAAATAGTATGTGTGCATGAAGATGCTATAGTCACAATGTCGTAAGTGTAATAAGCATGCAAATGAGCTACATGCAATTATAAAATTGACACTGCATTAACTACACCATAGACTAATATAAGCAACAGTAGTATAGTTCAGTATAGCAGACAGACAGATTTCTGCTTCCATTTGGGCTTTCAAATGTTCTCTGAAAAGTAATTTGATTAAAAAAAGACATGATGACACATAATAGCATATACGTATATTTAAAGCACATTAGAGCAGAATCAATGGTTTTTCCAGTGTTAATTACTAGTATTTATTTAACAGTCTTGAATGTTATCATTTGAAATATTAGAAAAGGCCATTAATTTTTATAGCTGTCCAGAGGATTTTAGAATTTGCTCTACAACATGCTTTACTGTCTTGGAAAATGTGACATAGTATTTAGTTCGCTGAACAGGCATTGATTCTGCTTTGTCATACCAATTAATTATAATGATCAGACTTGATGGTACAATAGTTAGAAGTGGATAATGAGAGTCGGCACGTTTTCTCACAATTTCTGTAAAATGATGAACTATAACACTTCACCTTGTCAATTTTTTTTAACTATACACTATCAATGTACTATTTAATTCAAACTCACAATTTTCTTGAGCCTTTATTACTTATTAAGTCTGGTGCTATTATAGCATCAGCTGCTTTCTCCCAGTTGACATGTCAAGCAATGCAAATAGCTTCCTGTGAAACCTCTCTGTATTTAATTAGGATAAAGCAGAAGCAATTCTGATCTCCGAAGATCTGCTTATTTATAGCTTCATGGCTTTTCCAGCACTCAATTTAGTTGTAAAATTTTACGTTTCTCTTTTTAGTAGGCAGTAGGGTTGAGCGAACCCAAACTGTAAAGTTCGGGTTCCTACCGAACTTTAGGATTTTTGGACCCTGAACCTGAACTTTTCAGTAAAAGTTTGAGTTCGGTGTTAGGCGAGTTAATGGCGATTTTTGAAAGGCTGCAGAGTAGCCAATCAACAAGCGTTTAACTTGTGTGCCCCTAGAAGCCATTACAGCCATGCCTACTAATGGCATGGCTATGATTGGCCAGTGCAGCATGTGACCCAGCCTCTATATAAGCTGGAGTCATGTAGCGCTGCACGTCACTCTGCTCTTATTAGTGTAAGGATAGGATGCTGCTGTTGTGAAGGAGAGAATAGGAAAGAATCAGTTATCAGAAGTGCTTGTTAACTCAGTGATCTACAGCGATTTTGTTTTGTGGGTGCAGTGCACAATTTTTTTACCTTGCTCTGAGCCTAGTGACACAGAAAAATAACTTTTATCCATCTTTTGGGTTGGTGGGCGTCGGCGGCCATTTTATGTAAGTACAGTGCATCAGCAAAGCATATTTGCATTTGTGACAGTTAAATACAAGCTTGAAATAATGCAATTATATTCTGGGTTATAAAAAAAACACCAATTTTTTGCAATACCCTATACCATCTGGTGCATTTGTCACAGTGAAACACTAGCTTGAAATACTGCAATTATATTCTGGGTTTAAAAAATTATAACTTTGCAATACCCTACATCTGGGGCCTTTGCTGCATTTGTCACAGTGAAATACAAGCGTTAGATAGTGCTGTTATAATCTGGTATTCTTAAAACACCAATTTTGAGCAACATAATGTATTTGTGGCCTATGCTGCATTTGTGACATTTGTCACATTCCACTACAAGCGTTAGATACTGCTGTGATATTCTTGTCTAAAAAAAACACCCATTTTGGGCAAGATAATACCTTTGCGACCTTTGCTGCATTTGTCAAATTCCACTACAAGCGTTAGATACTGCTGTTATATTCCCCTTTTTTTTTAAACACCCATTTTGGGCAAGATAATACATTTGCGGCCTTTGCTGCATTTCTGACAGTCCAGTACAAGTGTTAAATACTGCTTTTAAATTTTTTTTTTTTTTTTTAAACATAGATTTTGGGAAAGATAATACATTTGAGGCCTTTGTTGCCTTTGTTGTCAAATACAAACTTTAAATACTGCTGTTATATTCTGGATTTAAAAAAACACCAATTATTTGCAAGACCCCACATCTGGGGCCTTTGCTGCATTTTTCACAGTCAAATACAACCAGTCAATACTGCAGTTACAATGTTGGTTGACAAATTAAATTTTTTTGTGACCGTGAAGTATTTGTATAAAATTCGGTTGTCACACTGTTGTGTGACCTCAAGAAATTTTTCCTCTTTATGACACTGGCACTGTCTTACTCTTAATTGTTGACTATTGGCAGTTACATTGTCGTCTGATAAAAACCATCTGTTAGTTTGGTGGGTGAATGCAAAGAATGAGGAGAGCGCCAATTAAGGGATGTGGCCCCGGTCGTGGTGCTGCTGGTGGAGCTCCTGTTGCAGGGAGAGGACGTGGTCGATCTGTGCCAGCTACACGCACAATTGAAACACCTTCCTCAGGTGCAAGTAGGCGACAGAACCTGCAGCGGTATTTGGTCAGGCCTAATGCGGCTCTACGAATGGTGAGGCCAGAACAAGTACAAGCGATAGTAGATTGGGTTGCTGACAGTGCCTCCAGTTCCTTCACATTGTCTCCCACCCAGTCTCCTGCTGAAAGATCAGAGTTCGCACCTGCAGCCCATGTCCATCAGTACTTCACCTCACCCCCTTGCAAATCAGCCAAGCAGTCTGAGCCCCAATTCATGGAGCAGACTCTTCTGATTTTTAATGACTCTGCTAGCAGGGTTTCCCAGGGCCATCCACATAGCCCTGCACCAGAAGTGGAAGAGATTGAGTGCACCGATGCCCAACCACTTATATTTCATGATGAGTACATGGGAGGAGCACTGCAGCACGTCTCGGATGATGACGAAACACAGGTGCCAACTGATGTGGCTTTCTGCAGAGTGCAGACCGGCAAGGAGTGCAGTGGTGAAGACTGGGTGGAAGATGATGTGGAGGGCGATGAGGTCCTCGACCCTACATGGAATCAAGGTCATGCGAGTGACCTGTGTAGTTCGGAGGATGAGGCGGTTGAGCAGAGCCACCAGCACAGCAGAAGAGGGAGCAGGGTGCAAAAGCGGAGCGGCCGTCCCCTAGACATTACCCAATGCAGCAAGGGACCGAGCACACCAAAGCCAGCTCCAAGGAGTTTCCTGGTGTTGCAGTTCTTCAGACAATGTGCTGATGACAAGACACGAGCGGTTTGCATGCTGTGCAATCAGAGCCTGAAGTGAGGCATAAACGTTCTCAACCTGAGCACAAACTGCATGACCAGGCATCTAAGTGAAAAGTACGAGCTGCAGCTCAAAAACAAAGAAAGGTCTCTGGCTCCTCCTGCTTCCTCTTCTGCTGCAGTCTCGGCCTCTTCATCCACCTCTGGAGTGACAGTGCCACCTGCCACCCTTCAAACAGAGCATCTGCCAGCAACGCCACCACCTGAGTCACCAAGCATCTCCACAATGTCCCATGGAAGCATTCAACTCTCTATCTCCCAAACACTAGAGCGAAAGAGAAAGTACCCACCCGCGATCCCTGGCTCTGAATGCCAGCATTTCAAAATTACTGGCTTTTGAATTGCTGTCATTTCATCTGGTAGAGACGGAGAGTTTTAAAAGCCTTATTACGGTGGCTGTCCCACAGTACGTCATGCCCAGCCTCCACTACTTTTCCAGGCGAGCTATCCCTTCCCTGCACAACCAAGTGGGGGGCAAAATCAGGTGTACACTGCGCAACGACATCTGTAGCAAGGTCCTCCTAACTACGGATACGTGGACCAGTAAGCACGGTCAGGGACGTTATATCTCCCTAACAGCACACTGGGTAAATGCAGTGGCGGCTGGGCCTGAGGCGGATAGCTGTTTGGCACATGTCCTTCCACCACCAAGGATTGCAAGGCGCTTCAGTTTGCCTCCTGTTGCTTCCTCCTCCTACTCCGCTTCCTAATCCTTTACCGCCTCCTCATCCGGTCTGCGTAACACCTTCACCACCAACTTCAGCACAGCCAGGGGCAAACAACAGCAGGCAGTTTTAAAACTTTCTATTTGGGGGACAAACCCCACACCGCGCAGGAGCTGTGGATGGACATGGAACAACAGACCGATGAGTGGTTGGCGCCAGTGAGCCTCAAGCCCGGCCTGGTGGTATGCGATAATGGGCGAAATCTCGTAGCAGCTCTGGGACTAGCCATTTTGATGCACATCCCTTGCCTGATGCATGTGCTGAATTTGGTGGTGCAGAGGTTCCTTAAAAATTACCCCAATATGTCAGAGCTGCTGCAGAAAGTGCGGGCCGTCTGTGCGCGCTTTCAGCATTCTCAGCCTGCTTCTGCTCGCCTGTCAGTGCTGCAGCATAACTTCAGCATTCCCGCTCACCGCCTCATATGCGACGTGCCCACAAGGTGAAACTCTACCTTGCACATGCTGGCCAGACTATGCGAGCAGCAGCAGGCGATAGTGGAGTTTTAGCTGCAGCACGCACAGGTGAGTCGCTCTGTGGAACAGCACCACTTCACCACCAATGACTGGGCCTCCATGTACTCCACTAACATGGCCAGTGCTGATGACACCGTTCTCAGCGTTACTATCCCACTTCTATGCCTCCTTGAAAAAACGCTGCTGACGATGATTGAAGAGGATGTGGCACAGTAGGAAACATAGAAACATAGAATGTGTCGGCAGATAAGAACCATTTGGCCCATCTAGTCTGCCCAATATATCTGAATCCTATGAATAGTCCCTGGCTCTATCTTATATGAAGGATAGCCTTATGCCTATCCCATGCATGCTTAAACTCCTTCACTGTATTTGCAGCTACCACTTCTGCAGGAAGGCTATTCCATGCATCCACTACTCTCTCAGTAAAGTAATACTTCCTTATATTACTTTTAAACCTTTGCCCCTCTAATTTAAAACTGTGTCCTCTTGTGGTAGTTTTTCTTCTTTTAAATATGCTCTCCTCCTTTACCGAGTTGATTCCCTTTATGTATTTAAAAGTTTCTATCATATCCCCTCTGTCTCTTCTTTCTTCCAAGCTATACATATTAAGGTCTTTTAACCTTTCCTGGTAAGTTTTATCCTGCAATCCATGTACTAGTTTAGTAGCTCTTCTCTGAACTCTCTCTAGAGTATCTATATCCTTCTGGAGATATGGCCTCCAGTACTGCGCACAATACTCCTAGTGAGGTCTCACCAGTGTTCTGTACAGCGGCATAAGCACTTCACTCTTTCTACTGCTTATACCTCTCCCTATACATCCAAGCATTCTGCTGGCATTTCGTGCTGCTTTATTACATTGTCTTCCCACCTTTAAGTCTTCTGAAATAATTACTCCTAAATCCCTTTCCTCAGATACTGAGGTCAGGACTGTGTCAAATATTCTATATTCTGCCCTTGGGTTTTTACGCCCCAGGTGCATTATCTTGCACTTATCCACATTAAATTTCAGTTGCCAGAGTTCTGACCATTCTTCTAGTTTTCCTAAATCCTTTTCCATTTGGCGTTTCCCTCCAGGAACATCAACCCTGTTACATATCTTTGTGTCATCAGCAAAAAGACAAACCTTACCATCGAGGCCTTTTGCAATATCACTTATGAAGATATTAAACAAAATTGGTCCCAGTACAGATCCCTGTGGAATCCCACTGGTAACATGACCTTGTTTTGAATGTTCTCCATTGACTACAACCCTCTGTTGTCTGTCACTCAGCCACTGCCTAATCCACTCATCAATATGGGAGTCCATGCTCAATGACTGCAGTTTATTGATAAGTCTTCTATGTGGGACAGTGTCAAAAGCCTTACTAAAATCTAGATATGCAATGTCTACTGCACCTCCACCGTCTATTATTTTAGTCACCCAGTCAAAAAAATCTATAAGATTTGTTTGACATGATCTCCCTGAAGTAAACCCATGTTGTTTTTCATCTTGCAATCCATGGGATTTTAGATGTTCCACAATCCTATCCTTTAGTAGGGTTTCCATTAATTTGCCTACTATTGATGTCAGACTCACTGGTCTATAGTTGCTCGATTCCTCCCTACTACCTTTCTTGTGAATGGGCACGACATTTGCCAATTTGCAATCTTCCGGGACGACTCCTGTTACTAATGATTGGTTAAATAAATCTGTTAACAGTTTTGCCAGCTCACCAATAAGCTCTTTTAATAATTTTGGGTGTATCTCATCAGGCCCCTGTGACTTATTTGTCTTCACTTTAGACAGCAAACTTAGAACATCTTCCTCTGTAAAGACACATGCATCAAACGATTTAATAGTCATCCTTTCTAGTGGAGGTCCTTCTCCTTCTTTTTCTTTTGTAAAAACTGAACAGAAGTATTCATTAAGGCAGTCGGCTAGCCCTTTATTCTCTTCTACATACCTTCCGTCCTTTGTTTTTAATTTGGTTATTCCTTGTTTTAATTTCCTTTTTTCATTTTTTATATCTGAAGAATGTCTTATCCCCTTTTTTCATAGACTGAGCTAGTTTTTCTTCTGCCTGAGCTTTAGAAGTTCTTATAACTTGCTTGGCCTCTTTCTGCCTAATCTTGTAGATTTCCTTGTCTTCATTGCTCTGTTTTTTTTTATAATTACAAAATGCTAGCTTTTTATTTTTAATGATTTGGGCCACTTCTGCTGAGTACCACAGTGGTCTCTTCCTTTTTTTGCTTTTACTGACAAGTCTAATGCAATTTTCTGTTGCCTTCAATAATGCACCTTTTAAGTAGTCCCATTTCTCCTGGACTCCATGTAATCCGTTCCAGTCTGATAAATTTATGACTAATTTCATTTTTGAAAAGTCTGTTTTTCTAAAATCTAAAACTTTTGTTTTTGTGTGGTGGGACTCTTTCACAGTTCTTATATTAAACCACACTGACTGGTGATCACTAGATCCCAAGGTTTCGCCTACAATGACATCATATACCGAATCCCCATTTGTGAATATCAAATCCAAAATGGCCTCCCTCCGGGTTGGCTCCTCAACCATTTGTTGTAGGGATAACCCCAGTAGGGAATTTAGAATATCTGTACTCCTGGTAGAACTTGCTATTTTGGTTTTCCAGTTTATATCTGGAAGATTGAAATCTCCCATAATGATAACTTCTCCTTTCATTGTCATTTTAGCTATTTTTTCAACTAGTAGATCATCTAGTTCTTTAACTTGATCAGGTGGTCTATATATCACACCTACACGAGTTACTGCATGATTAGCAATCTGCAACGTAACCCAAACTGACTCTATGTTGGCCTCACCAACTTGTATTAGGTTAGATTTAATGCTATCTTTCACATACAGGGCCACTCCTCCTCCTTTCTTGCCTTCTCTGTCTCTTCTGTATAAAGAGTACCCTGGTATGGTTATGTCCCAGTCATTTCTTTCATCAAACCATGTCTCCGTAACAGCCACTAAATCTACATTCTCAGATGCCATTATTGACCCAAGTTCATTGATTTTTTTACCTAAACTGCGAGCATTTGTAGACAGGACTCTGAGCTTATCATTTCTTAACCTCTGTGCTTCTGACCTGTTCTGGCATTGTTTCGGGGGGCAATTGGACTCTTTTATTTTCACTCTTTTGCCCCCCCTTCCTAGTTTAAATACTCTTTCGCAAATTCTTGGAGTTGTTCATTAAGTACATTTGTTCCTTTGAGAGGAGGAGGAGGAAGAGGGATCATTTCATAGGGTTTCATGCCAGTCATTCACAAGTGGCTCCAAGGGTGGGTTCCTGTACCCACAAATGCCAGGTACACAATTGTCCAGCCAGGGTACAGTTCTGGAGGATGACGAGATGGAGGAGGAAGAACCGTGTTCACAGCAGGGTGGCACCCAAACCAGCTCATGGCCATCACTGGTGCATGGCTGGGGGGATATAGAGGACACAGATGATACACCTCCCACAGAAAACAGCTTTTCATTGCCTCTGGGCAGCCTGGCACACATGAGCGATTACATGCTGCAGTGTCTCCAGAACGACCGCCGAGTTTCCAATATTTTAACTTGTGCTGATTACTGGGTGGCCACGTTACCTTATCCTCCTCCACCGCCGCTTCCACCTACACTGCCATGTCCACCACCTCCTCAACCTCCTACTCCATATGGACCTCCACCTCATAAATCAAGATTTTTTTGTTTATATTTTTATGTATTTTACGTTATTTTAAGTCATTTTTAAGGTACACTCAGGCCACTCTGCCCGATCAGATTCTTCCTACTTGTTGGGCCAATCTCAATGTGAAGGCTTGGAAGTTAACAATTTCCCGACCGCTAACAGCAAATTTATGTCGGCATCAGGGCCTCCAGGTGTCTCCTGTTTTAGAAAGTAGAAATCCGGCACTAATGTCCCCGACCAGAGGTTATGTCAGTCGCTGACTTTTAACCCCTCAGATGCCATGGTCACCTGGTTGTGGTCCGCGCTCCCCCGGCGGGGATTGGGGTTGCCGGTGTGTGTATGCAGTAGCCTTTGTCCTCCTATGTGTGTCCTCCTCCACCAGAGGTGGCACACAGCATTGAGGCTGTAAAACCTTCCTCAAAGCAATAAAACTGAGGGATCCGAAACAGGGATAACCATAGTCCCTCTGTAAGGTCCGGGATCCTTCCCTAGTATTTCCCTTTTAATATTATTAGGGTTAGGACCAGATGGCCAAACATGGTGGATGGATCAAACATGGTCGATTATTGCAGAAACACTGTCCCTAACGTGACATCACAGGGGCGATTGGCTGGTTGCATAGCATTATGGATCATACCGTGTTCCCAACCTTCATACTTTCACTTTGCAACATGTGCAGCCTATTTTAGGAAAAACTGATTTGTTACCATGAAGCGTGAGGAAATTCTGATGTGTGTCAAATCAACTTTTTCCTAAACTTCGGATCGAATTCCGCTTCTGATGCTTCGATTTGCGTAACACTTCTTACAGTAGATTTGATGAACCTTTGCTGCATTGTTTTTAGAACTGAAAATTAATTGATTTAACAGTTTTCACTATGAGTAACACCATTTATTTTCTTCATTTTTGTGATATTCTAAGCTTTTTAGATCTGTTCCCTTGGTGCAGTGCTGCATGTTGTTGTAGCGCTGTGGCTGTGGGTTGGTGGGGGTCTGTGCCAAAATGGCTTAGCCTTATAGCAGGGGTGTTGTTGGGATGCTGAGTCTCATCCCCTGTGGGTGCTGTGCTGCAGTGGTGGTCATCACATGGCACTTCACCAAGTTAGAGTAGGGCCCCACTCAAAAGGGACCATCTTGACATGGTAAGTGGGTTTATTCAGTTTTAGAATAAAAAGTATATAAATGTGTCGTATACAGTGTATAAATAGTCTAAGAAGCAATATAAACAATGCCGAGAAGCTGCAGATCAATGCATAATATATGGGTATATATCTATGTCCTTCCTTTTTTGTATTTTACTGTTACCACTTGTAGTTTAGACAGTATATAGCATAAAGTTCTTCACTTATTCAATCCGAATTTCAGGGAAAATTCGCACAAGATCTCAATTCCGTCACCATGCCAGCGCTAGATCTTCAATCAAGCTGGCGGCGGATGGCTTTTCGCTTTCAAATGGATGAGGTAAGTATGATAAAATTTAATTTTATTCTATGAATGCAGCATCTGAGGGGTACAATGATGGGTACAGTTCCGCTCCTTATCACCCACAACTTACAAAGACAAAGACTTACAAAGAGATTTTTGGGGAAAATGAATCGAAGCAGCTGAATCAAATTTTTGAATACTTCACTCATCTCTATCCGCAAGTATTTTGACATAGTTCTCCTGGTTTCATTGTCATTTGTGAAAGCTGCAATAAAAATCTAATGGGCTTATATGTTCTTTTTGTCTCTTTTGAATATTTAAAACTGTCCTTTTAGGAAAGAGTGACTGCTTTTTGATAGGCGTTATTTAAAATGTTTTCAGGGTAGCATTTCTATCTGAAGCAGTAATATAGTACCCAAGATTTCATCTTGAATGTATCAGTCTTATTCCTGGACATAGTTAGTTTAACAGAGTTGTTGTCATCCCAACTCAACTGCCTTCTTCAACTGCCCCATAAAGATGTTTGCACAACCAGGGGCAAACTTAGTGCCCATCGCAGCGCTCTTGATTTTTTAGAACAACTGTCATTGGAATGTGACAATATTGGGGGTTATTTATTAAGACCAACATTTTAGACCCTTATATCTAGCGGTGGATCAAAGTTGTGTAGAGGCGCCTGCTTCTACATAACTTCGGCATATTCAGCGACAGTCTAAATGTAAGATAGCTTTCTTGTTGGCTTACATTTAGACCATTATCTACTCCTAATCCAGAGGTAAATAAGATGGACCTGGCAGGTCCTCCCCTTCCCTGCCCATGCCACACCCACTTTTTTGGACCTGGTGTGAGCGGCGAAAATTTGCAGATTGTGGCACAAAATGACCTTTGTCCCGCAATCTACGCCAGAAATATGCCTAATATAGACGTATTTCTGGTTAGTAGATTACCCCCATTGTGTTCAAGAACAAACTGGATGGTTTCTAATAAATTAATCACCTTTTCTCAGGTTCATATTGCATATCCTTTTCTAGAGCATCTGCTACTGTACTTACATCTAATTTATGAGACATGTTTTTATATAACAAGGTAACTTCTAGTATAAGAAAAAGGAAAACAAAATCACTTCACAATATTGACTCTAGGCCTGAAATCAACTGTCAGAAATTCCTTAAGACTATATTACACTGGCTGATTTTTTGGCCAATAATTGCAAACGAGCATTCAGATGAATGTCATCATTGGTGACGTAGCCAGCATGATCACATAGTGATGTCTTCACACTCGCTGCAGGTCCTTTGGCGATTTTCTTTAATCAAGACGGGAGTAGATGGCATCTTCACGAGCAAGTGGATGAGGTGAGTATTATTTTATTTATTATTTTCAGCCACCATTTTAGGAAAAATTAGTTACCACAAAGCACATGGAAATTCGGATTTGTGGCAAATTGAATTTTTCCTAAACTTCGGATCGAATTCTACTTCAGATACTTTGATTTGCTTAACACTAATATTGAGTTTTCTAAACCAGTTTCTACCAGAGAGGCAAATGATTCAATCTATAAACCCTTGCTGTTTGTAGCAATAAGGTAGAATAGGCATGACATCTCAATGAGTATACCCATCATTCTAACAAGATTTGCTGATGAACTTGGAGGGTAGACAAAAAAATAACTCTTTCCCTAATAAACTAGTAATACGTATTCAGAATATGAATAGATAAATTGAGTTTCCGTGTGGGGAGATCTAAAAAGACACTGATATAATTGTAGGTTTAATGGTGTTAGTAGACAACTAACCTTCAAAGAACAATGGGGGGGGGGGGGTTGCACTGGCCAATAGAAGTATCATGTACAGTGAGTTGTAATTAATATGAAAATCTTTGGACTTGATGACTGTCATGGGAATGGAGTGGGGATGGATAAGGGAAGATGGAATGATCTAAGTTACACAATGAGGGGACCATGTCTCATTGCTGAGCAATATGTGAGTATCCTATAAAACAAGTTACTTTGTACAGTTGAGTAATTTTAGAATGAAAAAGACAGGATTGGCAAATAAATTATTCAATTACAATGAAGTAGAGGTTTTGGATTGGCCCACAGTACCCAGATTTCAACCCAATCGAATACTTGTGGGTAGAGTTGAAGAAAAAGCTGTTTTCGTACCCAAGTGAGTCGACCAGTATGCACTAATATTTGGAACGTGTAGAAGAGACCTGAGAACAGATTTTGGTTGAGACATGCATGAATCTGATCAAGAGCATGCCCAGAAGGATTCAGGCAGTGTTGAAAGCCAAAGGAGCAATTTTAGGAGCAAAACAGTAACAGTGCAGTTACATGGCACAAATCTGCATAACTAATCATATGCTAAATTATTGCAAGTCCAATTTATGTATGAGATGGCCAAGATGATTGTCTATAAAATGATGGTAGTCTCAAATTCGAAGCTGTGGTGGATGATGAGATATGGAGCCTGAAATTCAAAAGTTCAAAACATTGTTACCCTTTTGCTTGTCAGTGTACCTCTTATATAGACAACCAGTAGATAGTTAATTAAGTATACTGTTAATCTAGCAGACTTTATAGATAAATGCAACATTACTGATACAAGATCCAAAACTTGAAAGCAATCATGTGGCAAGGTTCTTCTAGTTCAAGTGGTTTTAAATATTTAAAAGAACACTTGGGTTTACCTTTGAATGGCTGCCAAACTTAGCTTGAAAATTAGAAGGTGATAAATTTAAGGTAATTAAATTATGTAGTTTTAGTGTGTTTTTATAACTTGTCTCTATATAATTGCTTAACCTCCCAACCTCCCATTCAGGGCCGCCATCAGGGGGGTACAGCTGATACCCCAGTAAGGGGCCCAGACCCCTGGGGGGCCCGGCCAGTCCAGACTTTTTCATATATATTTTTTCATTTGTCAAAATTGTCAGTGACTTCACTGACTTGATAGTCCGCGTCGCTACATAGTCCTCCCCGGTCCCCCCCCCCCCCTTCCCCCCACCCACTGATTCCCATACCGCTGGCGGCACTGCATTTCCCTTTAAAATGCTGGCGCTGCGCAGAGGAGCGCAGCTGCGCACATGATGTCAGACGCTGGCCGGGAGCTTCTGGTCTCTGGAACTTTTGCGGAAGCCTGCCCTAGTGCCCTCTTAGCCAGCCCAGGAACGACTCAGTGTCGGCTCCATGCTCCAGCCTCCACTGTCTCCATCACATGTTGGACGGGTCGGACTCCACTGATTCATTAAGGTGACGGTTCATTAGGTGGTTTCCATGATGTTATAATTTCATTAGACAACATAAGGATCAATATGAAAAGAAATAATTTGGAGCCTTTGAAATAGCTGAGCTCAGTATGCCACCATTAACAGTAAAATGATAAGTTATACTTTTACTGTTAATGGTGGCATACTGAGCTCAGCTATTTCAAAGGCTCCAAATTATTTCTTTTCATATTGATCCTTATGTTGTCTAGGCAGCTCTATGTTGTGTGGTCTTTGCTCGGGGGTAAAATGCAAAGCCATTTTCTGGATTATCCCACAGGGCCATGATCCCACATTACACATTGTTATTAACCCCTCCCTTGACATCCCACCCAGCCCCATTTAGCTGTGTGTTCTGCTTTGAAAAAAAAAATTGGCGCCATGAAGGGGTTAATTAAATGTTGAAGGGGGTGGGGGGTGTTATTGTGCATATTGTGTTTAGGAGCCATTTAACAAGTTTGACCAGTTGGGTTTGAGAGTGGTTGAGTGTCATCCACGGATGCCCATAAAAGTGTCATCCACAGATCCCCACATACCAGTGTGTCATCCACAGATGCACCCATAAAAGTGTCATCCACAGATCCCCCATAAAAGTGTCATCCACAGAGGGGAAAGAATCTGCAAAAGCAAGCAGAGGACGGCACAGCAGACGACTGAATAGCTTCTTTTGTAAGTAAATAGCTTTATTATAAATGCAGTTTTATGTCTGTTTTTGTCTTTTATTATATTCTGGCTTTTGCTTAAGGGGACAGTAAAAAAGTATTTTTTTTGTTATGTAAGATGTATATTGTAGGAGTTTTGTTTATTTCTTAGATGATTTGTTAGGGGAGTTAAAACAAAGGGTAAAAGAGTTAACCTTAGGCCTCATGCACACGACCGTTGTTTGCTTCCGCGTCCGTTCAGGTGCGGACCCATTCATTTCTATGGAGCCGTTGAAAATGCGGATAGTGCACCGTTTGCCATTCGTGTCCATGATCCATGGTTCCAGTCCATCAAACTTACAATTGACCCCCTTAAATACTCTTTCTCATAATTGGATTCACCTGTGTATGTAGGTCAGGGGTCACTAAGCTTACCAAGCCAATTTGAGTTCCAATAATTAGTTCTAAAGGTTTTGGAATCAATAAAATGACAACAGTGCCCAAATTTATGCACTTGCCTAATTTTGTTTAAACAATTATAGCACACTTTCTGTAAATCCAATAAACTTAATTTCACTTCTCAAATATCACTGTGTGTGTCTCCTATATGATATATTTAACTGACATTTTTAATCGTAACAACCAATGATTTATACAGGAAAATCATGACGATTAACAAGGTTGCCCAAACTTTCGCATCCCACTGTAGTGTTAGTGTAGGGTCCTGTTAAGAGTCTACCTTGTCGTGGAAGCAGGCTTCATATTCTTTGGTCAAAAAATTGTTCCTTACTGAAATCACAGATTATCACTTTTTGCTGTTTTTATAGTTGTAAAAAAATAATGAAATTGGGGGTGGGTCCTTGGTGGTGGAGGGGGGCTGGGAGGCGGAGTCAGGACGGATTCTAAAGGGGCGGGTTGGAGGGGGGGCCCAGGCCTTGAGCTGTGTAAGAGGGCCCAAAATTTCAAAGGTCAGGGAAGGGGGCGTAGTTATCTTGACTTGAAGCAAGGAGGCTGCTGCCCCTTTACTTCAAGCCTGACTGGAAAAATAGTGCGGACGGAGGATAAAAGATCGTTTTTCATACTTCTGCATCATCAGAATGCAGTAGGAAAATCATCATTCGAAACTCACTGCCGGCTACTTGAAGGTACAGCTGGCGGTTTGGGATGGCTTTTGCCGCTGACAGGTTCCCTTTAAACATTCAAACTCGATAGAGCTTGAATCCATTAACCCTGTGATGGGTTTAGTTCACACCGTCCTTCAGGGAAGCAAATAAATCAATCAGGTTTTTAAATCCACATTTCTCATGCGAGTGTCTCTTACATAGGCAGACAATGCTGCCGATATATGATTTGAAGTCCAGTTTCCCGCTAAATGTTACTTGTCGATATTACCGACCTTTCGTCTTTGTTGGGACTTACTGTGCTTCGGCTAGCGGTGTTGACTTACTTGTGGACCCCTCGTCAGTGCTGGCACTGGTTTTCATGCGCATGAGGAGTGGTAGCTGAAAAACACCAAAACTACTTCATGGCGATCACTCATGTAAATCCAGATATTAATAGATCCTCCTGTTGTTGTTTCCTTTATACAGGTAGGCTTGAAAGATATCGCTATCGGAACTTTCATCAGATGCGTTTCGAAACAATAAAACTGTTTCTTCCTCAGTGGTATAAATTTGTGAATGATGGACTGGATCAACCTTTTTATTTGGATAATCCTCTGAAATAGTGGACCGGATCTTGCTTTCACAGTATCTATGATAAAACTGTAGGACTGGATCATGTCTGATATATAGCCATTCAGATTTTGCGGTTTTTATATTACATATTAATTATTTAGCTATATTATTATATACAGCATACAATTTAGTGCTACATAATAAAACAAACTAATATACATAAAACAAAAGAAAATATCTGCAATATTTTCCACTTGGTATTCTGGGGCAATAAGCATGCTGATATACAGACCAAATATTCCATATTCTAGACTATCTATGTTCAAATAAACTCACCCACACAAGCTAAATATTCCATAAAGATGTATCTATACAAACAGGATACTGGAGTTCAGGGGCCAGTGGGAGAGAACAGACAATGTCTGTGCTTATAAAAAAAAAGAGCAACAACAACATTGTGTGAAGCTCTACCACTGGTCCACTATAAAAGCCAAAGATTTCCATTTCTGAATTCAATCCCCAACGTAACATCGACCCAAAGTCATACATCATTCTGGATTCAATTCTTGACATTTTAGCCATGAAAACCTCTCCTCTACAGTCCCTTTTTTTACCGTCCGAAGCTCTGCATATTTTAGTCCCGACGTATTGCTTGCATGATGAATTCTGAAATGATTTGATACAGAGTGATTCTCATACCCTTTTCTAATATATGTTCTAATATATGTCCCGATATTCGAATTTTCAGGGTTCTGCATGTGCGACCTATATACCGTTTTGAACATGAACATTTCAAAATATAAATTACCGCCTCCGTACTACAGGTTAACATCTCTTTTATTTCCCATTTAAACGTACTCAACTTTATTGATGCTGTTTTTCTATAAAATTTTGTCACCTTACAGTGACTACACAGGCCGCACCTGTAGAAACCTTTTACCACGGGATAATCATAGATTTCTCTCTTTACTTCCTTACCGTCAGGGCTACTTGTAGTCCCAGATTAGGAGCCCAAGTGTATACTATTGGGGGTTTCTTTGGGAGGGTCGATGACAATATTTTATCCTCTGACAATAAATGCTAGTAATGTTTTATATATATATTTTTTTTTATATTCCTCATTAAATTGGAAAATCAATTTTGAGGAATTCTCCTTATTTATTTTTTACCTCTCCTGGAAGAAAGTACTTCTATCAAGACTTTTTACCTTATTTAAAAAAATGGTGAAAAAGAACTGGGGGATATTGAAGAACGATCCTGTATTAGGAAAAATTATACCAGATAACCCCTCCTTTATTTTTAAAAAAGCGTCCAGTATCAAAACCAAGCTTGTACATAGCGCCATCCCTCCAGTGAATATTAAGCTAAATAAAGAGGGAGGAAAATTCACCTGGTGTGGGTTTTGCGCAGGGTGCAAAAATCGGAATACAAAAGAACGACAGAAGAATATTAACAGTATACTATCCAAAAAGAATGGAATTGAGTTCCGTATAAGAGGAAACTGTTCCTGCGAAAATGAGAGCATCATATACGTGCTGGAGTGCCCTTGTGGGCTCCAGTACGTGGGCAGGACAATAAGGAAGCTCAAAATTAGAATACAAGAGTATTTACGGAACATTAGAAAAGGTTTGATTACCCACAGTGTATCAGCCCATTTCAAACTTGCGCACGAAAAAAATCTGCGGGGTTTGAAATTTGCTGGAGTAGAGATTGTTAAGCCACATTGGCGAGGGGGGGACTCATTGGCTCAAATTAATAAAAAAGAGGTTGAGTGGATCTATCAGTTAGGGACCCTACAGCCAGGTGGGCTGAACATTGAATTTGACCTGAAACCATGTATATTGTAAATACCTCGACTTGGTTACGGTATTTGGGTTTTCCTCACCTCGCCTCTTGAGGACCTTCGAGTGACGTCAAAGGGGTTGGATCGCTCTGATAGGGCGGCGTCACAATGTGACGTGGAAGTGGATAAAAGGAGAGGCGGGGTCGGGTATACCTGAGTGACGTCCCAGGAGAGGACGGAGCCCAAACAACGGCATTATGAATATTAATAGATAGAAGATATTGAGAATATGACGGTCAATGCTATGATGTGAAAGAACGATGTGTAGCAGATGATTGGAAAAATGTACTTATCAAGAAAAGCTGCGGTATAACGAAAAATCTGATATGGAAAGACGATGTTTATGGTTAGGTTGTTTATTATAGCAAGAATTTTAATAAGAGCAAGGCTGTTTATGGAAAATGTATAATTTGAAACCATGTTTTTGTAATTTCTGGATACGATCCGGATAAATACTGATTTATGTAATGAGACAAGCTGGGCTATTTAAAGGGCCCTATTGCGCATATGCGCAGTTCGCCCCTGAAGAAGCGAGGCAGCGAAACCCGGGTCGGGCAGGAACGTGACGGTCTTAAATGATATTGTTATATGCCTTTTGCCAAACAACTCTTGTGAGTAGAATAAAACGTTTTAAAATCATTTGCTAAAGGGTGCTTCACTATTGTGCCAATCTTCTTAAACCCCATAGAGGAAACTGTCTGTGGAAGACCGGACCTTTTGGGGTGATAAGGAAAGGGGCCGGAGCCCTATGCCATCCACTGTTGACCGGGGAATATAATTTCAAGCAGCGCGGTTCCAAAACTTTCATTATTTGTATCCAGTGTGAACGACCTACCACACTATCCCGGAACCAGCAGAAGCGCAAGTAATTGTCCTTACTGGGACACAGGACTGACTTTCATTGTTATTTTAATGGTGGTAAAAAATTTTGAGGATTTGACGTATTAACCTGGGTGGATTATGGCCACGTTGGATGTAGGCTCTTTTAATAAGTGTACAGATTATCAACAGGGCCTATAGGCAATGTCAAAAATGTTGGCCCAAAAAAAATTACATTAAAAAAACAAAAAATAATTTTTAGTGAGTGGTATAACATATATATTGTTATTTTTTTATTTAAATCAAGATATTATTTGCAGACGACCGGTACCAGCATGGGCATGAGATTCACCCCCAGCTACGCCAATTTATTTTTGGCAGCCTGGGAACAGGAAGTGATAACACCTAAGCTGGGGATGGATCTGGTGCTATGGCAGCGCTATATCGACGACATTGTATTAGTATGGAAAAACAGGAGGAATTGGGAAAGTTTATTGAGGATTTAAAAATAGTGTAAATTTTAATTTTACATCAAATATAAGTGAACATATAATCAAATTTTTAGACCTCAACATAGAAGTTAAATACCTTAAATTTGTGTGCAGCACTTATTATAAAGATGTTGCAAAAGTTTCGGAGACTGAAAAGAAATTGTACGTATGATGATCAATACGAAAAAGAAGCAGAATCCATGAAAATTCATTTTTTGGAGAAAAAATATCCATTGAGTTTAATAGACAATTCGTTAAATCAGGTAGTAAGTCTTGATAGAAGTACTTTCTTCCAGGAGAGGGAAAAAATAAATAAGGACAATTCATCAAAATTGATTTTACAATTTAATAAGGAATATAAAAAAATCTCAAAGACTATAAATAAATACTGTCATTTAGATAAAATACTGTCATCAACCTACCCAAAGAAAGCCCCAATAGTATACACTAGGGCTCCTAGTCTGGGAATACAAGTAGCCCCGACGGTAAGGAAGTACAGAGAGAAATCTATGATTTTTCCCATGGGAAAATTTTAAAGGTTTCTACAGGTGCAGCTAAATTGCAAGGTGACAAAATGTGATAGAAACACAACATCAATAAAGTCTAGAACGAATATGTTTAAATGGGAAATAAAAGAGATGTTAACCTGTAATACGGAGGCGGAAATTTATATTTTGGAATTTCCGTGTTCAAAACAGTATATAGGTCGCACATGCAGAACCCTGAAAATTCGAATATCGGATCATATAAATAATATTAGAAAACGGCAGGAGAATCACTCTGTATAAAATCAATTCAGAATTCATCATGCAAGCAATCCGTTAGGACTAAAATATGCGGAGCTTTAGACGGTAAAAAAGGACTGGAGAGGAGGGGATTTTATGGCTAAAATGTCAAGAAGTGAATCCAGAATGATGTATGAATTTGGGTCAATGTGACCTTGGGGATTGAATTCAGAAATGGAAATCTTCGGCTTTTTATAGTGGACCAGTAGTAGATCTTTACACAATGTTGTTGTTGCTGTTTTTTTATAAGCACAGACATTGTCTGTTCTCTCCCACTGGCCCCTGAACTCCAGTATCCTGTTTGTATAGATACATCTTTATGGAATATTTAGCTTGTGTGGATGAGTTTATTTGAACATGGATAGTCTAGAATATGGAATATTGGATCTGTATATCAGCGTGCTTATTGCCCCAGAATACCATGTGGAAAATATTGCAGATATTTTCTTTTGTTTTATGTATAGAGTTGAGCGAACACCTGGATGTTCGGGTTCGAGAAGTTCGGCCGAACATCCCGGAAATGTTCGGGTTCGGGATCCGAACCCGATCCGAACTTCGTCCCGAACCCGAACCCCATTGAAGTCAATGGGGACCCGAACTTTTCGGCACTAAAAAGGCTGTAAAACAGCCCAGGAAAGAGCTAGAGGGCTGCAAAAGGCAGCAACATGTAGGTAAATCCCCTGCAAACAAATGTGGATAGGGAAATGAATTAAAATAAAAATTAAATAAATAAAAATTAACCAAAATCAATTGGAGAGAGGTTCCATAGCAGAGAATCTGGCTTCCCGTCACCCACCACTGGAACAGTCCATTCTCAGATATTTAGGCCCCGGCACCCAGGCAGAGGAGAGAGGTCCCGTAACAGAGAATCTGTCTTCATGTCAGCAGAGAATTAGTCTGCATGTCATAGCAGAGAATGAGGCTTCACGTCAGCCACCACTGCAACAGTCCATTGGCATATATTTAGGCCCAGCACACACACAGGCAGAGGAGAGAGGTCCCGTAACAGAGAATCTGGCTTCATGTCAGCAGAGAATCAGTCTGCATGTCATAGCAGAGAATCAGGCTTCACGTCAGCCACCACTGCAACAGTCCATTGTCATAAATTTAGGCCCAGCACCCAGGCAGAGGAGAGAGGTCCCGTAACAGAGAATCTGGCTTCATGTCAGCAGAGAATCAGTCTTCATATCATAGCAGAGAATCAGGCTTCACGTCACCCACCACTGTAAGAGTCAATTTTCATAAATTTAGGCCCAGAACCCAGGCAGAGGAGAAAGGTCCCGTAACAGACAATCTGGCTTCATGTCAGCAGAGAATCAGTCTTCATATCATAGCAGAGAATCAGGCTTCACGTCACCCACCACTGTAAGAGTCAATTTTCATAAATTTAGGCCCAGAACCCAGGCAGAGGAGAAAGGTCCCGTAACAGACAATCTGGCTTCATGTCAGCAGAGAATTAGTCTGCATGTCATAGCAGAGAATGAGGCTTCACGTCACCCACCACTGCAACAGTCCATTGGCATATATTCAGGCCTAGCACCCAGTCAGAGGAGAGAGGTCCCGTAACAGAGGATCTGGCTTCATGTCAGCAGAGAATCAGTCTGCATGTCATAGCAGAGAATCAGGCTTCACGTCAGCCACCACTGCAACAGTCCATTGTCATAAATTTAGGCCCAGCACCCAGGCAGAGGAGAGAGGTCCCGTAACAGAGGATCTGGCTTCATGTCAGCAGAGAATCAGTCTGCATGTCATAGCAGAGAATCAGGCTTCACGTCAGCCACCACTGCAACAGTCCATTGTCATAAATTTAGGCCCAGCACCCAGGCAGAGGAGAGAGGTCCCGTAACAGACAATCTGGCTTCATGTCAGCAGAGAATTAGTCTGCATGTCATAGCAGAGAATCAGGCTTCATGTCAGCCACCACTGCAACAGTCCATTGGCATATATTTAGGCCTAGCACACAGGCAGAGGAGAGGTTCATTCAACTTTGGGTAGCATCGCAATATAATGGTAAAATGAAAATAAAAATAGGATTGAATGAGGAAGTGCCCTGGAGTCCAATAATATATGGTTATGGGGAGGTAGTTAATGTCTAATCTGGACAAGGGACGGACAGGTCCTGTGGGATCCATGCCTGGTTCATTTTTATGAACGTCAGCTTGTCCACATTGGCTGTAGACAGGCGGCTGCGTTTGTCTGTAATGACGCCCCCTGCCGTGCTGAATACACGTTCAGACAAAACGCTGGCTGCCGGGCAGGCCAGCACCTCCAAGGCATAAAAGGCTAGCTCTGGCCACGTGGACAATTTAGAGACCCAGAAGTTGAATGGGGCCGAACCATCAGTCAGTACGTGGAGGGGTGTGCACACGTACTGTTCCACCATGTTAGTGAAATGTTGCCTCCTGCTAACACGTTGCGTATCAGGTGGTGGTGCAGTTAGCTGTGGCGTGTTGACAAAAGTTTTCCACATCTCTGCCATGCTAACCCTGCCCTCAGAGGAGCTGGCCGTGACACAGCTGCCTTGGCGACCTCTTGCTCCTCCTCTGCCTTGGCCTTGGGCTTCCACTTGTTCCCCTGTGACATTTGGGAATGCTCTCAGTAGCGCGTCTACCAACGTGCGCTTGTACTCGCGCATCTTCCTATCACGCTCCAGTGCAGGAAGTAAGGTGGGCACATTGTCTTTGTAGCGTGGATCCAGCAGGGTGGCAACCCAGTAGTCCGCACAGGTTAAAATGTGGGCAACTCTGCTGTCGTTGCGCAGGCACTGCAGCATGTAGTCGCTCATGTGTGCCAGGCTGCCCAGGGGTAAGGACAAGCTGTCCTCTGTGGGAGGCGTATCGTCATCGTCCTGCCTTTCCCCCCAGCCACGCACCAGTGATGGACCCGAGCTGCGTTGGGTGCCACCCCGCTGTGACCATGCTTCATCCTCATCCTCCTCCACCTCCTCCTCATCCTCGTCCTCCTCGTCCTCCAGTAGTGGGCCCTGGCTGGCCACATTTGTACCTGGCCTCTGCTGTTGCAAAAAACCTCCCTCTGAGTCACTTCGAAGAGACTGGCCTGAAAGTGCTAAAAATGACCCCTCTTCCTCATCCTCCTCCTCCTCCTCCTGGGCCACCTCCTGTTCCATCATCGCCCTAAGTGTTTTCTCAAGGAGACATAGAAGTGGTATTGTAACGCTGATAACGGTGTCATCGCCACTGGCCATGTTGGTGGAGTACTCGAAACAGCGCAACAGGGCACACAGGTCTCGCATGGAGGCCCAGTCATTGGTGGTGAAGTGGTGCTGTTCTGTAGTGCGACTGACCCGTGCGTGCTGCAGCTGAAACTCCACTATGGCCTGCTGCTGCTCGCACAGTCTGTCCAGCATGTGCAAGGTGGAGTTCCACCTGGTGGGCACGTCGCATATGAGGCGGTGAGCGGGAAGGCCGAAGTTACGCTGTAGCGCAGACAGGCGAGCAGCGGCAGGATGTGAACGCCGGAAGCGCGAACAGACGGCCCGCACTTTATGCAGCAGCTCTGACATGTCGGGGTAGTTGTGAATGAACTTCTGCACCACCAAATTCAGCACATGCGCCAAGCAAGGGATGTGCGTCAAATTGGCTAGTCCCAGAGCTGCAACGAGATTTCGCCCATTATCACACACCACCAGGCCGGGCTTGAGGCTCACCGGCAGCAACCACTCGTCTGGTCTGTTGTTCAATACCCCACCACAACTCCTGTGCGGTGTGGGGCCTGTCCCCCAAACATATGAGTTTCAGAATGGCCTGCTGACGTTTACCCCGGGCTGTGCTGAAGTTGGTGGTGAAGGTGTGTGGCTGACTGGATGAGCAGGTGGAAGAAGAGGAGGAGGAAGCCGAGAAGGAGGAGGTGGCAACAGGAGGCAAAGAATGTTGCCCTGCGATCCTTGGCGGCGGCAGGACGTGCGCCAAACAGCTCTCCGCCTGGGGCCCAGCTGCCACTACATTTACCCAGTGTGCAGTTAGGGAGATATAGCGTCCCTGGCCGTGCTTACTGGTCCACGTATCTGTGGTTAGGTGGACCTTGCTACAGATGGCGTTGCGCAGTGCACACTTGATTTTATGGGATACTTGGTTGTGCAGGGAAGGCACGGCTCTCTTGGAGAAGTAGTGCCGGCTGGGAACAACATACTGTGGGACAGCAAGCGACATGAGCTGTTTGAAGCTGTCTGTGTCCACCAGCCTAAATGACAGCATTTCATAGGCCAGTAGTTTAGAAATGCTGGCATTCAGGGCCAGGGATCGAGGGTGGCTAGGTGGGAATTTACGCTTTCTATCAAATGTTTGTGAGATGGAGAGCTGAACGCTGGCGTGTGACATGGTTGAGACGCTTGGTGACGGAGGTGGTGGTGGTGGTGTTGGTGGTACATCCCCTGTTTGCTGGGCGGCAGGTGCCAACGTTCCTCCAGAGGCGGAGGAAGAGGCCGAGGCGGCAGCAGCAGAATAGGCCGAGGCGGCAGCAGCAGAAGAGGTAGCAGGGGGAGCCTGAGTGACTTCCTTGGTTTTAAGGTGTTTACTCCACTGCAGTTCATGCTTTGCATGCAGGTGCCTGGTCATGCAGGTTGTGCTCAGGTTCAGAACGTTAATGCCTCGCTTCAGGCTCTGATGGCACAGCGTGCAAACCACTCGGGTCTTGTCGTCAGCACATTGTTTGAAGAAGTGCCATGCCAGGGAACTCCTTGAAGCTGCCTTTGGGGTGCTCGGTCCCAGATGGCGGCGGTCAGTAGCAGGCGGAGTCTCTTGGCGGCGGGTGTTCTGCTTTTGCCCACTGCTCCCTCTTTTGCTACGCTGTTGGCTCGGTCTCACCACTGCCTCTTCCTCCGAACTGTGAAAGTCAGTGGCACGACCTTCATTCCATGTGGGGTCTAGGACCTCATCGTCCCCTGCATCGTCTTCCACCCAGTCTTGATCCCTGACCTCCTGTTCAGTCTGCACACTGCAGAAAGACGCAGCAGTTGGCACCTGTGTTTCGTCATCATCAGAGACATGCTGAGGTGGTATTCCCATGTCCTCATCATCAGGAAACATAAGTGGTTGTGCGTCAGTGCATTCTATGTCTTTCACCGCTGGGGAAGGGCTAGGTGGATGCCCTTGGGAAACCCTGCCAGCGGAGTCTTCAAACAGCATAAGAGACTGCTGCATAACTTGAGGCTGAGACAGTTTCCCTGGTATGCATGGGGGTGATGTGACAGACTGATGGGGTTGGTTTTCAGGCGCCATCTGTGCGCTTTCTGCAGAAGACTGGGTGGGAGATAATGTGAACGTGCTGGATCCACTGTCGGCCACCCAATTGACTAATGCCTGTACCTGCTCAGGCCTTACCATCCTTAGAACGGCATTGGGCCCCACCATATATCGCTGTAAATTCTGGCGGCTACTGGGACCTGAGGTAGTTGGTACACTAGGACGTGTGGATGTGGCAGAACGGCCACGTCCTCTCCCAGCACCAGAGGGTCCACTAACACCACCACGACCATGTCCACGTCCGCGTCCCTTACTAGATGTTTTTCTCATTGTTATGGTTCACCACAACAACAAATATATTATTTGGCCCAATGTATTGTATTCAAATTCAGCGGGATATAAATTTGAGGCCTAGTATTTAGGCGCTGGGTGACCGGTATGGATTTAGTGACAGAATTAGACTTGGAAATGCACAGAAGCGTGTGTGTGAAGTTATTCTGAATGACCCAATGTGCACCTTCAATATTATATACCCTTTTAGGGATAGATTTCAAATAGCTCTGATATAGCAGAAACCACTAAATTATGAAATTGCTAAATTGGGAATTGTACTTCAACCCAGAACAAAAAATGTGCTTTGACGGACACTAAATATCTTGCCCAGCAACAACAGTACAGCGGTGGGTAACGAGAGATTTAGAGGGATTTAAATTTGAGGCCTAGTATTTAGGCGCTGGGTGACCGGTATGGATTTAGTGACAGAATTAGACTTGGAAATGCACAGAAGCGTGTGTGTGAAGTTATTCTGAATGACCCAATGTGCACCTTCAATATTATATACCCTTTTAGGGATAGATTTCAAATAGCTCTGATATAGCAGAAACCACTAAATTATGAAATTGCTAAATTGGGAATTGTACTTCAACCCAGAACAAAAAATGTGCTTTGACGGACACTAAATATCTTGCCCAGCAACAACAGTACAGCGGTGGGTAACGAGAGATTTAGAGGGATTTAAATTTGAGGCCTAGTATTTAGGCGCTGGGTCACCGGTATGGATTTAGTGACAGAATTAGACTTGGAAATGCACAGAAGCGTGTGTGTGAAGTTATTCTGAATGACCCTATGTGCACCTTCAATATTATATACCCTTTTAGGGATAGATTTCAAATAGCTCTGATATAGCAGAAACCACTAAATTATGAAATTGCTAAATTGGGAATTGTACTTCAACCCAGAACAAAAAATGTGCTTTGACGGACACTAAATATCTTGCCCAGCAACAACAGTACAGCGGTGGGTAACGAGAGATTTAGAGGGATTTAAATTTGAGGCCTAGTATTTAGGCGCTGGGTCACCGGTATGGATTTAGTGACAGAATTAGACTTGGAAATGCACAGAAGCGTGTGTGTGAAGTTATTCTGAATGACCCTATGTGCACCTTCAATATTATATACCCTTTTAGGGATAGATTTCAAATAGCTCTGATATAGCAGAAACCACTAAATTATGAAATTGCTAAATTGGGAATTGTACTTCAACCCAGAACAAAAAATGTGCTTTGACGGACACTAAATATCTTGCCCAGCAACAACAGTACAGCGGTGGGTAACGAGAGATTTAGAGGGATTTAAATTTGAGGCCTAGTATTTAGGCGCTGGGTCACCTGTATGGATTTAGTGACAGAATTAGACTTGGAAATGCACAGAAGCGTGTGTGTGAAGTTATTCTGAATGACCCTATGTGCACCTTCAATATTATATACCCTTTTAGGGATAGATTTCAAATAGCTCTGATATAGCAGAAACCACTAAATTATGAAATTGCTAAATTGGGAATTGTACTTCAACCCAGAACAAAAAATGTGCTTTGACGGACACTAAATATCTTGCCCAGCAACAACAGTACAGCGGTGGGTAACGAGAGATTTAGAGGGATTTAAATTTGAGGCCTAGTATTTAGGCGCTGGGTGACAGGTATGGGTTTAGTGACAGAATTAGACTTGGAAATACACAGTAGCGGGTGTGTGTGAAGTTATTCTGAATGACCCAATGTGCACCTTCAATATTATATACCCTTTTTGGGATAGATTTCAAATAGCTCTGATATAGCAGGAACCACTAAATTATGAAATTGCTAAATTGGGAATTGTATTTCAACCCAGAACAAGAAATGTGCTTGAACGGACACTAAATAACTCGCCCAGCTACAGCACTAGGGACAGATTTAGCGGGATATAAATTTGAGGCCTAGTATTTAGGCGCTGGGTGACCGGTATGGATTTAGTGACAGAATTAGACTGGGATATGGCCAAAAAATAAACAGACTATTGCTGGTTAAATGCACTTGGTGTGACAGCTTCACCCTGATGTAGGCTTTAGCCAAAAAACAACCACACCATTGAGGGTTAAATGCACTTGGTGACAGGCGCAGCTTGCCCCTGATTTTGTATATGGCCAAAAAATGAACAGACTATTGCTGGTTAAATGCACTTGGTGTGACAGCTTCACCCTGATGTAGGCTTTAGCCAAAAAACAACCACACCATTGAGGGTTAAATGCACTTGGTGACAGGCGCAGCTTGCCCCTGATTTTGTATATGGCCAAAAAATGAACAGACTATTGCTGGTTAAATGCACTTGGTGTCACAGCTTCACCCTGATGTAGGCTTTAGCCAAAAAACAACCACACCATTGAGGGTTAAATGCACTTGGTGACAGGCGCAGCTTGCCCCTGATTTTGTATATGGCCAAAAAATGAACAGACTATTGCTGGATAAATGCACTTGGTGTGACAGCTTCACCCTGATGTAGGCTTTAGCCAAAAAACAACCACACCATTGAGGGTTAAATGCACTTGGTCGCAGCTTGTGCTGGCGCACCACAAGACACAAAATGGCCGCCGATCACCCCAGAAAAATGAGACTGACAAACGGTCTGTGCAGCCTAAAAACAGTGAGCAATTGAGGATCAGCAGCTCAATGATCCACAGCTGCAGATCGATCAGTTAATCAAGTCCTTTGGAGGAGTTAATCTGCCTAATCTCGCCCTACTGTCGCAGCCGCAACCTCTCCCTACGCTAATCAGAGCAGAGTGACGGGCGGCGCTATGTGACTCCAGCTTAAATAGAGGCTGGGTCACATGGTGCTCTGGCCAATCACAGCCATGCCAATAGTAGGCATGGCTGTGATGGCCTCTTGGGGCAAGTAGTATGACGCTTGTTGATTGGCTGCTTTGCAGCCTTTCAAAAAGCGCCAAGAAAGCGTCACAAAAGCGCGAAGAAAGCGACGAACACCGAACCCGAACCCGGACTTTTACGAAAATGTCCGGGTTCGGGTCCGTGTCACGGACACCCCAAAATTCGGTACGAACCCGAACTATACAGTTCGAGTTCGCTCATCCCTATTTATGTATATTAATTAGTTTTATTATGTAGCACTAAAATGTATGCTGTATATAATAATATAATTCAATAATTAATATGTAATTTAAAAAACGCATAATCTGAATGGCTACATATCAGACATGATCCAGTCCCAGAGTTTTATCATAGATACTGTGAAAGCAAGATCCGGTCCACTATTTCAGAGGATTATCCAAATAAAAAGGCTGATCCAGTCCCTCATTCACAAATTTATACCTCTGAGGAAGAAACAGTTTTAAGACGTTTCTGGTGAAATTTCCGATAGCTATATCTTTCAAGCCTACCTGTATAAAGGAAACAACAACAGGAGGATCTATTAATATTTGGATTTACATGAGTGATCACCATGAAGTAGTTTTGGCATTTTTCAGCTACCACTCCTCATGCGCATGCAAACCACTGATGAGGGGTCTACAAGTGAGTCAACACTGCTAGCCGAAGGACAACAAGTCCCAGCAAAGACGAAAGGTCGGTAATATCAACAAGTAACATTTAGCGGGAAACCGGACTTCAAATCATATATCGGTAAGAGGCAGTGTTGTCTGCCTATGTAAGAGACACTCACATGAGAAATGTGGATTTTAAAACCTGATTTTGCTTCCCAGTAGGACGGTGTGAACTAAACACATCACAGGGTTAATGGTTTCAAGCTTAAATCTATGAGTTTGAATGCTTTAGATCGCTACGGACATTATTATTGATTCCTATTACTAGTGCGAGAGCTCCGCATGTATAGGAATAGAGGGACTGGGATCATGTCTATTTAGTCCATTATTTTATTGACAGTATTTGATATGTATTTTTAATGAATTTTGTGCATTTATTTGTGGTACATAGCTGGTCATTTGTTTGCTTTTTCTAATTGACTTCAGAACTGACCTGGTCCTTATAAAAGTTGACTTGAATTCTAAACCTTCTAACATCCTAAAAGAATAAAATTGCATTACCAAAATGATGCCAACATAAAGTAGACATATGGGGAATGTTAATTAATAAATATTTGATGAGGTATTACTATCTGTCTTAAAAGTAGTGATGAACGGGAGGTGCCATATTCGATTTCGCGATATTTCGCGAATATTCGAATGAACATTCGTGTTATATTCGTCGAAATCGAATATTCGTAATTATTCCAATTATCGCGAATAATATGCGATTTATTTTTCGCGTATTGCGATTATTTATCTTGATAGTATAAGGCCCCTTTCACACGGGCGAGATTTCCGCGCGGATGCGATGCGTGAGTTGAACGCATTGCACCCGCACTGAATCCTGACCCATTCATTTCTATGGGGCTGTTCACATGAGCGGTGATTTTCACGCATCACTTATGCGTTGCGTGAAAATCGCAGCATGTTCTATATTCAGCGTTTTTCACGTAACGTAGGCCCCATAGAAATGAATGGGGTTGCGTGAAAATCGCAAGCATCCGCAAGCAAGTGCGGATGCGGTGCGATTTCCACGCATGGGTTCTAGGTGACAGTCTATTCACTGTATTATTTTCCCTTATAACATGGTTATAAGGGAAAATAATAGCATTCTGACTACAGAATGCTTAGTATAATAGTGCTGGGAGGGTTAAAAAAAATAAAAAAGTTAACTCACCTTATCCCCATGATCGCCTAGTTCCCGGTCGGTCTGTTCTTTAGCTGTGGCTAAAGGACCTGTGGTGATGTCAGATCACATGCTCCATCACCATGGTGATGGACCATGTGATTGGAGCATGTGATATGACATCACCAAAGGTCATTCAGCCCACAGCTAAAGAACCGACCGGGATCTACACGATCATGGGGATAAGGTGAGTTAACTTTTTTATTTTTTTTAACCCTTCCAGCGCTATTATACTAAGCATTCTGTATTCAGAATGCTATTATTTTCCCTTATAACCATGTTATAAGGGAAAATAATACAATCTTCAGAACATCAATCTCAAGCGGGTTTGGGTACCAAACATGCGCGATTTTTCTCACGCGAGTGCAAAACGCATTACAATGTTTTGCACTCGCGCGGAAAAATCGTGGGTGTTTCCGCAACGCACCCGCACATTTTTCCGCAACGCCCGTGTGAAACCAGCCTAAGGCAACGTCCCTATGCTAATTGACTATGGCTAGGCTAATATGTGTATTTTACGAAATTTCGTGATATTGCTCTAACTTCGTCTCTTAGAATATTACGAATATTCTAAAAGAAGAAGTTAGAGCAATATTACGAAATTTCGTAAAATACACATATAGATTGTAATTTAGCTAATATAGTGCCATAATCCCTTTTTTTCCTCAAATTTTTTTTTGCCTCTTCTGAACTTAAGTTTTGTAAAATATGTACACTATTAAAAAATATTACTATAGCAGTATATTAGCTTAAATACAATCTATGTGTATTTTACAAAATTTCGTAATATTGCTCTAACTTCGTCTTTTAGAATATTCGTAATATTCTAAAAGACGAAGTTAGAGCAATATTAAGAACATTTGCAAAACCCGAAATTGCGATGCGAGTAATATAACACAAAATAATCGCATGAAGATTTCAACTTAGCACTGCTATATTCCATATTCTAGCCTAATATGGAATATAGCTGTGCTAAGTTAGCACTGCTATATTCCATATTAGGCTAGAATATGGAGTATAGCAGTGCTAAGTTCAAATCTTCTTGCGATTATTTCGTGTTATATTACTCGCATCGCAATTTCGGCTTTTGCAAATGTTCTTAATATTGCTCTAACTTCGTCTTTTAGAATATTACGAATATTCTAAAAGACGAAGTTAGAGCAATATTACGAAATTTCGTAAAATACACAGATTGTATTTAAGCTAATATACTGCTATAGTAATATTTTTTAATAGTGTACATATTTTACAAAACTTAAGTTCAGAAGAGGCAAAAACAATTAGAGGAAAAAAAAGGGATTATAGCACTATATTAGCTAAATTACAATCTATATGTGTATTTTACGAAATTTCGTAATATTGCTCTAACTTCGTCTTTTAGAATATTCGTAATATTGCTCTAACTTCGTCTTTCAGAATATTACGAATATTCTAAAAGACGAAGTTAGAGCAATATTAAGAACATTTGCAAAAGTCGAAATTGCGATGCGAGTAATATAACACGAAATAATCGCATGAAGATTTCAACTTAGCACTGCTATATAGAGTTGAGCGAACACCTGGATGTTCGGGTTCGAGAAGTTCGGCCGAACATCCCGGAAATGTTCGGGTTCGGGATCCGAACCCGATCCGAACTTCGTCCCGAACCCGAACCCCATTGAAGTCAATGGGGACCCGAACTTTTCGGCACTAAAAAGGCTGTAAAACAGCCCAGGAAAGAGCTAGAGGGCTGCAAAAGGCAGCAACATGTAGGTAAATCCCCTGCAAACAAATGTGGATAGGGAAATGAATTAAAATAAAAATTAAATAAATAAAAATTAACCAACATCAATTGGAGAGAGGTTCCATAGCAGAGAATCTGGCTTCCCGTCACCCACCACTGGAACAGTCCATTCTCAGATATTTAGGCCCCGGCACCCAGGCAGAGGAGAGAGGTCCCGTAACAGAGAATCTGTCTTCATGTCAGCAGAGAATTAGTCTGCATGTCATAGCAGAGAATGAGGCTTCACGTCAGCCACCACTGCAACAGTCCATTGGCATATATTTAGGCCCAGCACACACACAGGCAGAGGAGAGAGGTCCCGTAACAGACAATCTGGCTTCATGTCAGCAGAGAATTAGTCTGCATGTCATAGCAGAGAATGAGGCTTCACGTCAGCCACCACTGCAACAGTCCATTGGCATATATTTAGGCCCAGCACACACACAGGCAGAGGAGAGAGGTCCCGTAACAGAGAATCTGTCTTCATGTCAGCAGAGAATTAGTCTGCATGTCATAGCAGAGAATGAGGCTTCACGTCAGCCACCACTGCAACAGTCCATTGGCATATATTTAGGCCCAGCACACACACAGGCAGAGGAGAGAGGTCCCGTAACAGACAATCTGGCTTCATGTCAGCAGAGAATTAGTCTGCATGTCATAGCAGAGAATGAGGCTTCACTGTCAGCCACCACTGCAACAGTCCATTGGCATATATTTAGGCCCAGCACACACACAGGCAGAGGAGAGAGGTCCCGTAACAGAGAATCTGTCTTCATGTCAGCAGAGAATTAGTCTGCATGTCATAGCAGAGAATCAGGCTTCACGTCACCCACCACTGCAACAGTCCATTGGCATATATTTAGGCCCAGCACCCAGGCAGAGGAGGGAGGTCCCGTAACAGAGAATCTGTCTTCATGTCAGCAGAGAATTAGTCTGCATGTCATAGCAGAGAATGAGGCTTCACGTCACCCACCACTGCAACAGTCCATTGGCATATATTTAGGCCTAGCACACAGGCAGAGGAGAGGTTCATTCAACTTTGGGTAGCCTCGCAATATAATGGTAAAATGAAAATAAAAATAGGATTGAATGAGGAAGTGCCCTGGAGTCCAATAATATATGGTTATGGGGAGGTAGTTAATGTCTAATCTGGACAAGGGACGGACAGGTCCTGTGGGATCCATGCCTGGTTCATTTTTATGAACGTCAGCTTGTCCACATTGGCTGTAGACAGGCGGCTGCGTTTGTCTGTAATGACGCCCCCTGCCGTGCTGAATACACGTTCAGACAAAACGCTGGCTGCCGGGCAGGCCAGCACCTCCAAGGCATAAAAGGCTAGCTCTGGCCACGTGGACAATTTAGAGACCCAGAAGTTGAATGGGGCCGAACCATCAGTCAGTACGTGGAGGGGTGTGCACACGTACTGTTCCACCATGTTAGTGAAATGTTGCCTCCTGCTAACACGTTGCGTATCAGGTGGTGGTGCAGTTAGCTGTGGCGTGTTGACAAAAGTTTTCCACATCTCTGCCATGCTAACCCTGCCCTCAGAGGAGCTGGCCGTGACACAGCTGCCTTGGCGACCTCTTGCTCCTCCTCTGCCTTGGCCTTGGGCTTCCACTTGTTCCCCTGTGACATTTGGGAATGCTCTCAGTAGCGCGTCTACCAACGTGCGCTTGTACTCGCGCATCTTCCTATCACGCTCCAGTGCAGGAAGTAAGGTGGGCACATTGTCTTTGTAGCGTGGATCCAGCAGGGTGGCAACCCAGTAGTCCGCACAGGTTAAAATGTGGGCAACTCTGCTGTCGTTGCGCAGGCACTGCAGCATGTAGTCGCTCATGTGTGCCAGGCTGCCCAGGGGTAAGGACAAGCTGTCCTCTGTGGGAGGCGTATCGTCATCGTCCTGCCTTTCCCCCCAGCCACGCACCAGTGATGGACCCGAGCTGCGTTGGGTGCCACCCCGCTGTGACCATGCTTCATCCTCATCCTCCTCCACCTCCTCCTCATCCTCGTCCTCCTCGTCCTCCAGTAGTGGGCCCTGGCTGGCCACATTTGTACCTGGCCTCTGCTGTTGCCAAAAACCTCCCTCTGAGTCACTTCGAAGAGACTGGCCTGAAAGTGCTAAAAATTACCCCTCTTCCTCCTCCTCCTCCTGGGCCACCTCCTCTTCCATCATCGCCCTAAGTGTTTTCTCAAGGAGACATAGAAGTGGTATTGTAACGCTGATAACGGTGTCATCGCCACTGGCCATGTTGGTGGAGTACTCGAAACAGCGCAACAGGGCACACAGGTCTCGCATGGAGGCCCAGTCATTGGTGGTGAAGTGGTGCTGTTCTGTAGTGCGACTGACCCGTGCGTGCTGCAGCTGAAACTCCACTATGGCCTGCTGCTGCTCGCACAGTCTGTCCAGCATGTGCAAGGTGGAGTTCCACCTGGTGGGCACGTCGCATATGAGGCGGTGAGCGGGAAGGCCGAAGTTACGCTGTAGCGCAGACAGGCGAGCAGCAGCAGGATGTGAACGCCGGAAGCGCGAACAGACGGCCCGCACTTTATGCAGCAGCTCTGACATGTCGGGGTAGTTGTGAATGAACTTCTGCACCACCAAATTCAGCACATGCGCCAAGCAAGGGATGTGCGTCAAATTGGCTAGTCCCAGAGCTGCAACGAGATTTCGCCCATTATCACACACCACCAGGCCGGGCTTGAGGCTCACCGGCAGCAACCACTCGTCGGTCTGTTGTTCTATACCCCGCCACAACTCCTGTGCGGTGTGGGGCCTGTCCCCCAAACATATGAGTTTCAGAATGGCCTGCTGACGTTTACCCCGGGCTGTGCTGAAGTTGGTGGTGAAGGTGTGTGGCTGACTGGATGAGCAGGTGGAAGAAGAGGAGGAGGAAGCCGAGAAGGAGGAGGTGGCAACAGGAGGCAAAGAATGTTGCCCTGCGATCCTTGGCGGCGGAAGGACGTGCGCCAAACAGCTCTCCGCCTGGGGCCCAGCTGCCACTACATTTACCCAGTGTGCAGTTAGGGAGATATAGCGTCCCTGGCCGTGCTTACTGGTCCACGTATCTGTGGTTAGGTGGACCTTGCCACAGATGGCGTTGCGCAGTGCACACTTGATTTTATCGGATACTTGGTTGTGCAGGGAAGGCACGGCTCTCTTGGAGAAGTAGTGCCGGCTGGGAACAACATACTGTGGGACAGCAAGCGACATGAGCTGTTTGAAGCTGTCTGTGTCCACCAGCCTAAATGACAGCATTTCATAGGCCAGTAGTTTAGAAATGCTGGCATTCAGGGCCAGGGATCGAGGGTGGCTAGGTGGGAATTTACGCTTTCTATCAAATGTTTGTGAGATGGAGAGCTGAACGCTGGCGTGTGACATGGTTGAGACGCTTGGTGACGGAGGTGGTGGTGGTGGTGTTGGTGGTACATCCCCTGTTTGCTGGGCGGCAGGTGCCAACGTTCCTCCAGAGGCGGAGGAAGAGGCCGAGGCGGCAGCAGCAGAATAGGCCGAGGCGGCAGCAGCAGAAGAGGTAGCAGGGGGAGCCTGAGTGACTTCCTTGGTTTTAAGGTGTTTACTCCACTGCAGTTCATGCTTTGCATGCAGGTGCCTGGTCATGCAGGTTGTGCTCAGGTTCAGAACGTTAATGCCTCGCTTCAGGCTCTGATGGCACAGCGTGCAAACCACTCGGGTCTTGTCGTCAGCACATTGTTTGAAGAAGTGCCATGCCAGGGAACTCCTTGAAGCTGCCTTTGGGGTGCTCGGTCCCAGATGGCGGCGGTCAGTAGCAGGCGGAGTCTCTTGGCGGCGGGTGTTCTGCTTTTGCCCACTGCTCCCTCTTTTGCTACGCTGTTGGCTCGGTCTCACCACTGCCTCTTCCTCCGAACTGTGAAAGTCAGTGGCACGACCTTCATTCCATGTGGGGTCTAGGACCTCATCGTCCCCTGCATCGTCTTCCACCCAGTCTTGATCCCTGACCTCCTGTTCAGTCTGCACACTGCAGAAAGACGCAGCAGTTGGCACCTGTGTTTCGTCATCATCAGAGACATGCTGAGGTGGTATTCCCATGTCCTCATCATCAGGAAACATAAGTGGTTGTGCGTCAGTGCATTCTATGTCTTTCACCGCTGGGGAAGGGCTAGGTAGATGCCCTTGGGAAACCCTGCCAGTGGAGTCTTCAAACAGCATAAGAGACTGCTGCATAACTTGAGGCTGAGACAGTTTCCCTGGTATGCATGGGGGTGATGTGACAGACTGATGGGGTTGGTTTTCAGGCGCCATCTGTGCGCTTTCTGCAGAAGACTGGGTGGGAGATAATGTGAACGTGCTGGATCCACTGTCGGCCACCCAATTGACTAATGCCTGTACCTGCTCAGGCCTTACCATCCTTAGAACGGCATTGGGCCCCACCATATATCGCTGTAAATTCTGGCGGCTACTGGGACCTGAGGTAGTTGGTACACTAGGACGTGTGGATGTGGCAGAACGGCCACGTCCTCTCCCAGCACCAGAGGGTCCACTAACACCACCACGACCATGTCCACGTCCGCGTCCCTTACTAGATGTTTTTCTCATTGTTATGGTTCACCACAACAACAAATATATTATTTGGCCCAATGTATTGTATTCAAATTCAGCGGGATATAAATTTGAGGCCTAGTATTTAGGCGCTGGGTGACCGGTATGGATTTAGTGACAGAATTAGACTTGGAAATGCACAGAAGCGTGTGTGTGAAGTTATTCTGAATGACCCTATGTGCACCTTCAATATGATCTACCCTTTTAGGGATAGATTTCAAATAGCTCTGATATAGCAGAAACGACTAAATTATGAAATTGCTAAATTGGGAATTGTATTTCAACCCAGAACAAAAAATGTGCTTTGACGGACACTAAATAACTTTCCCAGCCACAACAGGACAGCGGTAACGAGAGATTTAGCGGGATATAAATTTGAGGCCTAGTATTTAGGCGCTGGGTGACAGGTATGGGTTTAGTGACAGAATTAGATTTGGAAATGCACAGTAGCGGGTGTGTGAAGTTATTCTGAATGACCCTATGTGCACCTTGAATATTATATACCCTTTTAGGGATAGATTTCAAATAGCTCTGATATAGCAGAAACCACTAAATTATGAAATTGCTAAATTGGGAATTGTATTTCAACCCAGAACAAGAAATGTGCTTGAACGGACACTAAATAACTCGCCCAGCTACAGCACTAGGGACAGATTTAGCGGGATATAAATTTGAGGCCTAGTATTTAGGCGCTGGGTGACAGGTATGGGTTTAGTGCCAGAATTAGACTTGGAAATACACAGTAGCGGGTGTGTGTGAAGTTATTCTGAATGACCCAATGTGCACCTTGAATATTATATACCCTTTTAGGGATAGATTTCAAATAGCTCTGATATAGCAGAAACCACTAAATTATGAAATTGCTAAATTGGGAATTGTATTTCAACCCAGAACAAGAAATGTGCTTGAACGGACACTAAATAACTCGCCCAGCTACAGCACTAGGGACAGATTTAGCGGGATATAAATTTGAGGCCTAGTATTTAGGCGCTGGGTGACAGGTATGGGTTTAGTGCCAGAATTAGACTTGGAAATACACAGTAGCGGGTGTGTGTGAAGTTATTCTGAATGACCCAATGTGCACCTTGAATATTATATACCCTTTTAGGGATAGATTTCAAATAGCTCTGATATAGCAGAAACCACTAAATTATGAAATTGCTAAATTGGGAATTGTATTTCAACCCAGAACAAGAAATGTGCTTGAACGGACACTAAATAACTCGCCCAGCTACAGCACTAAGGACAGATTTAGCGGGATATAAATTTGAGGCCTAGTATTTAGGCGCTGGGTGACAGGTATGGGTTTAGTGCCAGAATTAGACTTGGAAATACACAGTAGCGGGTGTGTGTGAAGTTATTCTGAATGACCCAATGTGCACCTTGAATATTATATACCCTTTTAGGGATAGATTTCAAATAGCTCTGATATAGCAGAAACCACTAAATTATGAAATTGCTAAATTGGGAATTGTATTTCAACCCAGAACAAGAAATGTGCTTGAACGGACACTAAATAACTCGCCCAGCTACAGCACTAAGGACAGATTTAGCGGGATATAAATTTGAGGCCTAGTATTTAGGCGCTGGGTGACAGGTATGGGTTTAGTGCCAGAATTAGACTTGGAAATACACAGTAGCAGGTGTGTGTGAAGTTATTCTGAATGACCCAATGTGCACCTTGAATATTATATACCCTTTTAGGGATAGATTTCAAATAGCTCTGATATAGCAGAAACCACTAAATTATGAAATTGCTAAATTGGGAATTGTATTTCAACCCAGAACAAGAAATGTGCTTGAACGGACACTAAATAACTCGCCCAGCTACAGCACTAAGGACAGATTTAGCGGGATATAAATTTGAGGCCTAGTATTTAGGCGCTGGGTGACAGGTATGGGTTTAGTGCCAGAATTAGACTTGGAAATACACAGTAGCGGGTGTGTGTGAAGTTATTCTGAATGACCCAATGTGCACCTTGAATATTATATACCCTTTTAGGGATAGATTTCAAATAGCTCTGATATAGCAGAAACCACTAAATTATGAAATTGCTAAATTGGGAATTGTATTTCAACCCAGAACAAGAAATGTGCTTGAACGGACACTAAATAACTCGCCCAGCTACAGCACTAGGGACAGATTTAGCGGGATATAAATTTGAGGCCTAGTATTTAGGCGCTGGGTGACAGGTATGGGTTTAGTGCCAGAATTAGACTTGGAAATACACAGTAGCGGGTGTGTGTGAAGTTATTCTGAATGACCCAATGTGCACCTTGAATATTATATACCCTTTTAGGGATAGATTTCAAATAGCTCTGATATAGCAGAAACCACTAAATTATGAAATTGCTAAATTGGGAATTGTATTTCAACCCAGAACAAGAAATGTGCTTGAACGGACACTAAATAACTCGCCCAGCTACAGCACTAAGGACAGATTTAGCGGGATATAAATTTGAGGCCTAGTATTTAGGCGCTGGGTGACAGGTATGGGTTTAGTGCCAGAATTAGACTTGGAAATACACAGTAGCGGGTGTGTGTGAAGTTATTCTGAATGACCCAATGTGCACCTTGAATATTATATACCCTTTTAGGGATAGATTTCAAATAGCTCTGATATAGCAGAAACCACTAAATTATGAAATTGCTAAATTGGGAATTGTATTTCAACCCAGAACAAGAAATGTGCTTGAACGGACACTAAATAACTCGCCCAGCTACAGCACTAGGGACAGATTTAGCGGGATATAAATTTGAGGCCTAGTATTTAGGCGCTGGGTGACAGGTATGGGTTTAGTGCCAGAATTAGACTTGGAAATACACAGTAGCGGGTGTGTGTGAAGTTATTCTGAATGACCCAATGTGCACCTTGAATATTATATACCCTTTTAGGGATAGATTTCAAATAGCTCTGATATAGCAGAAACCACTAAATTATGAAATTGCTAAATTGGGAATTGTATTTCAACCCAGAACAAGAAATGTGCTTGAACGGACACTAAATAACTCGCCCAGCTACAGCACTAGGGACAGATTTAGCGGGATATAAATTTGAGGCCTAGTATTTAGGCGCTGGGTGACAGGTATGGGTTTAGTGCCAGAATTAGACTTGGAAATACACAGTAGCGGGTGTGTGTGAAGTTATTCTGAATGACCCAATGTGCACCTTGAATATTATATACCCTTTTAGGGATAGATTTCAAATAGCTCTGATATAGCAGAAACCACTAAATTATGAAATTGCTAAATTGGGAATTGTATTTCAACCCAGAACAAGAAATGTGCTTGAACGGACACTAAATAACTCGCCCAGCTACAGCACTAAGGACAGATTTAGCGGGATATAAATTTGAGGCCTAGTATTTAGGCGCTGGGTGACAGGTATGGGTTTAGTGCCAGAATTAGACTTGGAAATACACAGTAGCGGGTGTGTGTGAAGTTATTCTGAATGACCCAATGTGCACCTTGAATATTATATACCCTTTTAGGGATAGATTTCAAATAGCTCTGATATAGCAGAAACCACTAAATTATGAAATTGCTAAATTGGGAATTGTATTTCAACCCAGAACAAGAAATGTGCTTGAACGGACACTAAATAACTCGCCCAGCTACAGCACTAGGGACAGATTTAGCGGGATATAAATTTGAGGCCTAGTATTTAGGCGCTGGGTGACAGGTATGGGTTTAGTGCCAGAATTAGACTTGGAAATACACAGTAGCGGGTGTGTGTGAAGTTATTCTGAATGACCCAATGTGCACCTTGAATATTATATACCCTTTTAGGGATAGATTTCAAATAGCTCTGATATAGCAGAAACCACTAAATTATGAAATTGCTAAATTGGGAATTGTATTTCAACCCAGAACAAGAAATGTGCTTGAACGGACACTAAATAACTCGCCCAGCTACAGCACTAAGGACAGATTTAGCGGGATATAAATTTGAGGCCTAGTATTTAGGCGCTGGGTGACAGGTATGGGTTTAGTGCCAGAATTAGACTTGGAAATACACAGTAGCGGGTGTGTGTGAAGTTATTCTGAATGACCCAATGTGCACCTTGAATATTATATACCCTTTTAGGGATAGATTTCAAATAGCTCTGATATAGCAGAAACCACTAAATTATGAAATTGCTAAATTGGGAATTGTATTTCAACCCAGAACAAGAAATGTGCTTGAACGGACACTAAATAACTCGCCCAGCTACAGCACTAGGGACAGATTTAGCGGGATATAAATTTGAGGCCTAGTATTTAGGCGCTGGGTGATAGGTATGGGTTTAGTGCCAGAATTAGACTTGGAAATACACAGTAGCGGGTGTGTGTGAAGTTATTCTGAATGACCCAATGTGCACCTTGAATATTATATACCCTTTTAGGGATAGATTTCAAATAGCTCTGATATAGCAGAAACCACTAAATTATGAAATTGCTAAATTGGGAATTGTATTTCAACCCAGAACAAGAAATGTGCTTGAACGGACACTAAATAACTCGCCCAGCTACAGCACTAAGGACAGATTTAGCGGGATATAAATTTGAGGCCTAGTATTTAGGCGCTGGGTGACAGGTATGGGTTTAGTGCCAGAATTAGACTTGGAAATACACAGTAGCGGGTGTGTGTGAAGTTATTCTGAATGACCCAATGTGCACCTTGAATATTATATACCCTTTTAGGGATAGATTTCAAATAGCTCTGATATAGCAGAAACCACTAAATTATGAAATTGCTAAATTGGGAATTGTATTTCAACCCAGAACAAGAAATGTGCTTGAACGGACACTAAATAACTCGCCCAGCTACAGCACTAGGGACAGATTTAGCGGGATATAAATTTGAGGCCTAGTATTTAGGCGCTGGGTGACAGGTATGGGTTTAGTGCCAGAATTAGACTTGGAAATACACAGTAGCGGGTGTGTGTGAAGTTATTCTGAATGACCCAATGTGCACCTTGAATATTATATACCCTTTTAGGGATAGATTTCAAATAGCTCTGATATAGCAGAAACCACTAAATTATGAAATTGCTAAATTGGGAATTGTATTTCAACCCAGAACAAGAAATGTGCTTGAACGGACACTAAATAACTCGCCCAGCTACAGCACTAAGGACAGATTTAGCGGGATATAAATTTGAGGCCTAGTATTTAGGCGCTGGGTGACAGGTATGGGTTTAGTGCCAGAATTAGACTTGGAAATACACAGTAGCGGGTGTGTGTGAAGTTATTCTGAATGACCCAATGTGCACCTTGAATATTATATACCCTTTTAGGGATAGATTTCAAATAGCTCTGATATAGCAGAAACCACTAAATTATGAAATTGCTAAATTGGGAATTGTATTTCAACCCAGAACAAGAAATGTGCTTGAACGGACACTAAATAACTCGCCCAGCTACAGCACTAAGGACAGATTTAGCGGGATATAAATTTGAGGCCTAGTATTTAGGCGCTGGGTGACAGGTATGGGTTTAGTGCCAGAATTAGACTTGGAAATACACAGTAGCGGGTGTGTGTGAAGTTATTCTGAATGACCCAATGTGCACCTTGAATATTATATACCCTTTTAGGGATAGATTTCAAATAGCTCTGATATAGCAGAAACCACTAAATTATGAAATTGCTAAATTGGGAATTGTATTTCAACCCAGAACAAGAAATGTGCTTGAACGGACACTAAATAACTCGCCCAGCTACAGCACTAGGGACAGATTTAGCTGGATATAAATTTGAGGCCTAGTATTTAGGCGCTGGGTGACAGGTATGGGTTTAGTGCCAGAATTAGACTTGGAAATACACAGTAGCGGGTGTGTGTGAAGTTATTCTGAATGACCCAATGTGCACCTTGAATATTATATACCCTTTTAGGGATAGATTTCAAATAGCTCTGATATAGCAGAAACCACTAAATTATGAAATTGCTAAATTGGGAATTGTATTTCAACCCAGAACAAGAAATGTGCTTGAACGGACACTAAATAACTCGCCCAGCTACAGCACTAAGGACAGATTTAGCTGGATATAAATTTGAGGCCTAGTATTTAGGCGCTGGGTGACCGGTATGGATTTAGTGACAGAATTAGACTGGGATATGGCCAAAAAATAAACAGACTATTGCTGGTTAAATGCACTTGGTGTGACAGCTTCACCCTGATGTAGGCTTTAGCCAAAAAACAACCACACCATTGAGGGTTAAATGCACTTGGTGACAGGCGCAGCTTGCCCCTGATTTAGTATATGGCCAAAAAATGAACAGACTATTGCTGGTTAAATGCACTTGGTGTGACAGCTTCACCCTGATGTAGGCTTTAGCCAAAAAACAACCACACCATTGAGGGTTAAATGCACTTGGTGACAGGCGCAGCTTGCCCCTGATTTTGTATATGGCCAAAAAATGAACAGACTATTGCTGGTTAAATGCACTTGGTGTGACAGCTTCACCCTGATGTAGGCTTTAGCCAAAAAACAACCACACCATTGAGGGTTAAATGCACTTGGTCGCAGCTTGTGCTGGCGCACCACAAGACACAAAATGGCCGCCGATCACCCCAGAAAAATGTGACTGACAAACGGTCTGGGCAGCCTAAAAACAGTGAGCAATTGAGGATCAGCAGCTCAATGATCCACAGCTGCAGATCGATCAGTTAATCAAGTCCTTTGGAGGAGTTAATCTGCCTAATCTCGCCCTACTGTCGCAGCCGCAACCTCTCCCTACGCTAATCAGAGCAGAGTGACGGGCGGCGCTATGTGACTCCAGCTTAAATAGAGGCTGGGTCACATGGTGCTCTGGCCAATCACAGCCATGCCAATAGTAGGCATGGCTGTGATGGCCTCTTGGGGCAAGTAGTATGACGCTTGTTGATTGGCTGCTTTGCAGCCTTTCAAAAAGCGCCAAGAAAGCGTCACAAAAGCGCGAAGAAAGCGACGAACACCGAACCCGAACCCGGACTTTTACGAAAATGTCCGGGTTCGGGTCCGTGTCACGGACACCCCAAAATTCGGTACGAACCCGAACTATACAGTTCGAGTTCGCTCATCCCTACTGCTATATTCCATATTCTAGCCTAATATGGAATATAACAGTGCTAACTTAGCACAGCTATATTCCATATTAGGCTAGAATATGGAATATAGCAGTGCTAAATTGAAATCTTCATGCGATTATTTCGTGTTATATTACTCGCATCGCAATTTCGACTATTGCGAAATTTTGTAAAATACACATATAGATTAGATTGTAATTTAGCTAATATGGAATATAGCAGTAAGTTGAAAACGCCACTGACTGGAGCAGCCAGGAAGCCAGGAATCCAAAGGACAGGTAAGAACAACTTTAGGGAAGTGGGAAAGAAAAAAATATAATAATAAAAATAAAAAAAATGAATATTCAATTTCGCGAATATATAGAACGATATTCTAAATATTGGTGAAATCTCAAAATTGTGATATTCGAGAAAAAAATTTGCAATTCGAATATTCGCGCTCAACACTACTTAAAAGCAGAGAGATTCAAATTTAGAAAACAGAATTCTTTTCAAATTTTCGACAAATTTAGGATTTTTTTTATTATAAATAAAGCTAAAACATATTGACTCAAATTTACCTATTAACATGAAGTACACATGTCAGAATTGCAAAATTTGGCCAGGTCATGGAGGGGGTAAATGGCCCGATCTTGAAGTGGTTAAAGGATCAGGGCCGAATTTATGATATTGTTTGATTATACACCTAATATACATAAACACACATAAGTTCCTTTTCTAAGGGTGCTTACAAAATATTTTATCTTATAACCAAGATATCCAAGGTCTTATGATTATTAAGTATCTTTGAGAGATCCATCTACATTACAATGTTTACAATGTATAACATGTACTTAACAAATCCATGTTGAATATAAGCTGATCTCGCAAATGACTAAATCTGCAGATATTTATTTTTGGTTTCTAGAACATATGGTAAATTAATTAGAATTTTTTTATGTATTAGACATTGAGGGAGATTTATCATCTCCCTAGGCCAGAAAAAGTGAACTTAAAAAGTTGCAAACTATGTGTTTGCAACTTTATATATATATATATATATATATATATATATATGTATATAGATATATAGATATATAGATATATAGTTGCAAGTGGTGTTTGATTTTTGCCATGCTCGACACTTTTCCAAAAGCTGGTCTGGCAAAGGTGGGAAGGAGATGTGGCCAGCCACTAATCTATAACGGGACCTGCACCCCGCCCACAGCATAGGGGATATCAAGAAAGAATAGGTCTTGGTAAATCTCCTCGACAAACTTGAGTATTTCACATAAAATATATGTATGAAAATATAGTAAAAAATAATTATTAAAAAAAAACTACCGCAGGGGCAAACTTCTACAAAAATATAATGATTTTATTAGTAATAGATATAATATCCGAATTAGAGTCTGGGTAAAAGGGGCAAGATGGAAAAAGTCACGGAGAAAGTGGGGAGCTGCCCTGCGTCAAAAACCAATGTCAACAGTATGTTTAGTAACATGCAATAGCAATATCAGACAAATGGCACGTAAGGATGTACATGTGTTATATATGGTCTTAAGGGGTATATATAATGAGAACACCACAGGGCCACCACTTAAATAATCAAAATGTGGCCTAAATAATAAGCAGAGCTGACCAATTGTAGTCAGACTACAAAATATACCCCACAGATGTACAACTACAGATCATACATAAACCACAAAGATGCATAATCCAGACAAATACTGTTAAGGAACAGAGATGGATACTCTCTACTAATAACCTCAATGTGGCCTAAAAGGTAAATGCACATGCATATATCATAGCCATCAAAAATACATCAAGCAACTCATGGTAGAGAGCACGTACCCTGAGACATGGTTGTAAGACCAGAGGAGTAAAGCTTGCCGACCAGTACAAGGAAATCCAATAATAGCAGTATAGGTTTAAATTCTGCACACGTTGGTTATAAAAACATCCACCTTTATTAAATATCCATTAAAAAAAGCTTTACATACATTTAGCCTATGCATTTCAAACATTTAGATTCTTAATCACACTATGAATAAAAATATAAGTGTAATACGTAGGAAAAATATATATACTGTATGTGGCAACCCTTTTTAATGGATATTTAAATCTGGATGTTTTTATGAACAAAATGTGTGGGCTTTAAACCTATGTTGCTATGTATTCATCTTTTTATTATAGTGGCACATGGGAAATTTTTCTTTCTGCTGTTCCACAATCATGAGATATTGTTGTATGCAATATGTATTGTGCTGTGCTATATAAATTAGAATGAATTAAATGTAAAAATAAAATATGATATATAACCACAGCAATGATAAAAAATAAGGCTAGATATAATTACTTATTTTTTGTTGTTCTCACTTGCTGCCAACTTTAGGTTTTTCTATGACTAGTCACTGCTATGCCTCAGAGGTTATGAAATACAACCCTGTCTGGAGTTGAAACTAGTATGTTCTCTAGTAAATCTTTTCCTTATTAACTTCACACTACAATCATGGTTCCGCTAGGCTTCTTGCTTCGACTTCATGAATGACAAAGTGAAGTCTCTGTTTGCTTGTTTTTATCTCAATACCTAATCAAAATGAAGGTGAAGGCAAAAGGGAGTAATCTTGAATCCAGTCCACGGCTGGGTTTATTTTCCATGCTCCTTACTGTGTTTGAATCTAATGTTTGATTTTGCATCCTATAAAATGGATTGATCTCTACAGAATGTGTGAGTGGGCTGTTGTATTAGGAATGAGGTAAATTTGTAAAGTGTGACACTTTTATAAGTGAATAAGTATCGTAAGCTTTTATGTAATTAAATGTGACATAATTCCATTGTTAGCATAGCGGCTAAAAGTGCCAGTGGCTTAAACAGTCCTTGAATATTTAAAGCCTGCTGCAATTTTAAAGGGAATGCAAAGGACAGCAACAAGCCATGGTTGTCAGGCATAATTGTGTTAGGAATCAGAAAGGCAAACAACACTTGAGTCACTTTCATTCCAAGGGTCTAGAATGCAGAGTAGTGTAAAGAAAGTGATTCATAAATTTGAATTGCGTTTCTCTAGGTGAGCAGAAAATAAAGCCAGGAACTGTACTGTAAACAATATGTAACAATGTCTCAATGTCTTAGAAATATTATTTTTTAGAAGACTTGCTGAGAATACACTCTGCCTTGTCATCAGGGTAAATGCTTAGTGTAAAGTTAAATAATTTATCCTGAAGAGCAGTAATCAATACATGAAAAATGAACAAAATTACAGTTAGCATGTTGATAGTATAAAAAATTAATCCCAATGCTACTAAGTAGTGAAATATTACTATGCTTTATCAAAATGTCATCTGATATTGTAGAAAATGAGAATATGAAAAAAAAAGTAGGCAGCTGTTGTGCTATATCGCCACAAAAAGTCAAGATGGAGTGGCATTCTGCCAAATTATCTATGTGTCTCTCAGCAGTTACACTGGGTTTATGACATTAAACCTGCTATTGTCACAGAGTTCACTGAAAAACAAACTAGATGTCTGTCATTCTTCCCATTTTCTGCATTTAATATCTACAGTGTATACTGCAGTCTTGCTACATACTATCATGAAGACAAAGATACTGCATTGCAATCTGTACAAAATCTATTGCCTTGGCTGGTAAATAGGATTTAAAATATGCATAAAAATACCAATTTGATATTATAATAAAACATTTAATTTGTATTAAATACCAGAAAGGTTAAACTAATTTATATCTTGTTCAGCTCTCAACCAGGTAGACTTCTGGAAGTTCTAATAAAAGCAATGGATAGATCGATGTCTATGGTGAGGTCAACACTCCCTAATAGAAGGGTGAGAAATGTGGTTTATTCATAGCTAATACAATATGCATCTTTTCCTCAACTTCAATTCTGTAGGTGAGTAAAAACTTTAGTGTTTGCTCAGACATCCCTCAGTTCAGGGGGTTAGTAATAAGGGAATACAATCTTGAAATCAAGGTATAGCAATCTGGACTTTTCTTAAAAAGCAGTTCCACCAATGTGATTTCATAAAATGTATTTACTCTTTTTTTAAACCGATATTTTTATAAAAATATTGATATTATATAATTTTTTATGAAGAATAGAGAATATATGAAAGTTTTTTATTTTTATGAATGAAGTTTTGTGATAAAATATATATATATATATATATATATAATCGGAAACGGACAGCAACTCCAAAGATACCAAAAATATATTTATTGGGCCACAGTGGCACAGTATGCCTCACTGTGCCACTGTGGCCCAATAAATATATTTTTGGTATCTTTGGAGTTGCTGTCCGTTTCCGATCATATGCAAGGGTAAGCAGTGAATTCCCTGGACATAGCACCCGGTCTAAATGGTGTGAATTGGTGCTGCCATACGTTTCTTTTTATATATATATATATATATATATATATATATATATGTATAAGTAATGGAGCTTTCTAATATGCCTATATGTTAGTGCACTAGCAGTATAGCTCTTTCTCCTATGCCCATGGTTTGCTGCAATGTATCAATGTTAAAATGTGTCCGATAGGAATATTGGTTGCTTAACTTACATGGGAGTTCCTAAATGAATACATATGTGCAAATCCTTAGCTGAGAGAAGTCATTGGCAGTATTTATTTATGACCTGGTGGCAGATACACCATATTTACGAGGTGCATGCCTAATAATACCTGTGGGATATCTAGGTCTGCCTTTGTGCCAGAACCAAAATCTATGTAAACTATGAACTGGTATATTTTTTGGGCATAATTTATATCAGTTTTCTGGAATAAATTAAAATAAAATTACACCCCCACTCATTGCCGTTTAAAAAAAAAATTGGGCTTTCATAAAAATTTACAACTTTTTGACTCCAGAAAACTGGCATAGGTTGTTTCATTAATTTAGCCCAATGAATATTTTGCTGGATGTTCAAAATTACTAAATGCATGTTTTGGGCCTAGCAATGTTCTTTTCCTTGCCACATTCTTAGAGTTATAAATATTAAATTTTTCCATCAATGTAGCCATATAAGAGCTAGTTTTTTGTGGGACAAATTGTAGTTTTTAATTATGTCATTTTGGGTTACACTAAACTTACTGATTACCTTTTAATAACTTTTTACGGGGAAAGGCGGGGTAAATAGCAATACTGTCAGATTTTACTTTATACATTTTGTAGTTTTCATTTTGTAGCATAAATAACTTGATAAATATATTCTCTGGGTCAAGAAGATTACAGTGATACCACATAGATATAGGTTTTTTAATAAGTTTTACTAATTTTGCACAATAAAATAATCCTTATTTTAAAATAAAAAAATGGTTTTGTATTGCCATATTACAAAACCCTTTTTTTTTTTCTTTTTACAGAGCTGTGTAGATTCAGGAGATACTCAGGAGGTAATCTGGTGGTGAATACAATCTAAAAAGTAAGATTTGGTTGTTTTAAAATTTGTTTGTTAAAAGATTTGTTTGTTTAAAATATTTCCCCTCTTTAAAAAGGCAGATCTGGTTCAGTGCAGGAATGTTTGTGCTTTTATTTCATGTTCCACTCTTCGGAGGTTTGGATGGTGTCTGATCTGTAGATAGCTCTCCGTAATGCAGCAGGAAATTGCATTTTTTAAATCTGAGATTTGTAAATTAACTGTTAAACTCAGGCTGGGAATGTTGCAATGCTTCTGCCCTGCCACTGCCACAGAGGCCCCCTAGAAATAGAAGATGGGTTACTGTAGGTTCTGGTAGACTTAGAGTTGTTGATAGAAGACATGTCCCACAGTCTGTGGCTCTCCATAATTCATTTGCAGCATTTGCAGTAGACATCGCTTATCTAGACTTTAGTAATGCTTTTGATACTGTCCCACATAGAAGGCTTATCAATAAATTGCAGTCTGCACTCCCATATTGTTGAAGGGATTAGGCAGTGGCTGAGGGACAGACAACAGAGGGTTGTAGTCAATGGAGTATATTCAGACCATGGTCTTGTTACCAGTGGGGTACCTCAGAGATCTGTTCTGGGACCCATATTGTTTAATATCTTTATCAGCAAAGGCCTCGATGGTAAGGTGTGTATTTTTGCTGATAACACAAAGATTTGTAACAGGGTTGATGTTCCTGGAGGGATACACCAAATGGGAAAGGATTTAGGAAAAATTGAGGAATGGTCAAAAATCTGGCAACTAAAATGTAATGTTGATAAATGCAAGATAATGCACCTGAACAGGAATATAAAATCAGTGATACAGTCCTAACCTAAGTATCTGAGGGAAGGGATTTAGGGGTCATTATTTCAGAAGACTTAAAGGTAAGCAGACAATGTCATAGAGCAGCGGGAAATGCTAGCAGAATGCTTGGGTGTATAGCAAGAGGAATTACGAGTAGAAAGAGGGAGGTGCTCATGCCGCTCTACAGAGCACTAGTGAGACCTCATTTGGAGTATTGTGCACAGTACTGGAGACCATATCTCCAGAAGGGTATTGATACTTTGGAGAGAGTTCAGAGCTACTAAACTAGTACATGGATTTCAGGATAAAACTTACCAGGAAAGCTTGGAAGAAAGACGAGACAGAGGGGATATGATAGAAGCTTTTAAATACATAAAGGGAATCAACAAGGTAAAAGAGGAGAGAATATTTAAATGAAAAAAAACTGCTACAAGTGGACATAGTTTTAAATTAGAGGGGCAAAGGTTTAAAAGTAATATTAGGAAGTATTACTTTATTGAGAGAGTAGTGGATGCATGGAATAGCCTTCCTGCAGAAGTGTTAGCTGCAAGTACAATGAAGAGTTTAAGCATGCATGGGATAGGCATAAGGCTATCATAAGGGTAGACTAGATGGGCCAAATGGTTCTTATCTGTCGGCACATTCTATGTTTCTATGTTTCTTAATTTTTATAAGAAAACTTTTATTCACTTTTATTACAATTTCTTGGAAAGGGCAAAAAACTGGAATTCTGGCCTTCAATTTTTATTTTTTTTACCGCATTCAATATATAATTGTATAATGTGTGTCATTAGCAATAGGTGATACCAAATGGAAGGGATTTTTGCAATTTTTCCGATTGAAAAGTATTTTTTAAAGGAAAAGTGTATTTTTTTTTTTATTGGTCCTAACCTTTTCCAGGACCTTATAGGGATATGAAGGCCTAGGTATCCTGTATCTGAATATTCCTACCTTCAAGGTCTATTCATATTGATAGATAGTTAGGGCCTGGATTAGGGTTGTCTAGGAGGTGACCTGTTTCTTCCCTAGTTTCCAGGCCCAGTTACTGTTCCCCTTCCCTCCTGTGTTCAGTGTGGAGTTTACCCCAGCACTGATCATGACAATACTTCCTGCTTGCTGAATTGGTGCAAATCCCTCCTCACTACCTCAAGCAAGGGAAGATACTTAAGGCGATACAGGAGTTTAATCTTAGTGGTGACTTTTGTGCCCAACTATTGGACACTCTCCATTTGCCAGTCTAGTTTAAATCTTGAATGTAAGTTCAGCAAGGAGGAAGTTTGTATATTGATAGGTAGGGCCTGTAACTTCTTCTCATTGACTTTGTAAAAGGAGTATTTGCCAAATTGGTGGATAATCTTCATTGCCACAGGCAATGAATGTTCCGGAGAAATGAGAGTCAGTATGACATTGTCTGCGTATAATGAAAGTTTATGCTCTCTCCCACCAATATTGACTCCCTTTACTTGGTCAGAAAGGCGAATGGCTTGTTCTAATGGTTCTATGGACAGGATGAGGGGTGAGGGGGCATCCCTGTTTGGTGCCATAGGTGATTGTGAATGTTGATGACAGAGTATCATTAACATATACTCGAGCTAAGGGGTTGCTTTCATCGCTCCCATAAAAGGGCCGCAGATTCCCATTATATGTAGTACCAAGAACACAAACGTCCAATTAATGCGGTCGAATGCCTTCTCGGCATCTAGAGTAACTAATACTACTTCTGGGCCAGTCCTCTCAATATAGTCAACTATGTTCATGACCCTCCTGGTGTTACCGATAATTTGCCTGCCCTTAATAAACCCCTAATGGTTGCAGTCTATTAAAGTGTGTAAAATAAGTGCCAAAAGAGTAGCCAGAGCTTTAGTGTAAACTTTCAGGTCCGTGTTTAGCAAAGAAATGGGCATAACGATTTGTGGACTATCTGGCGGTTTCCCTGGTTTCGGGATTGTGACTATAACAGCAGAGAGCATCTCGGTTGGGAAAGTACCACTAGAGAAACCCTTCTGTAGGTCTTCTTGCAGTAAGGGGAGGAGGGTTCTATAGAAGGTTTTATAGCAACAATTTGATAGACCATCAGGTCCAGGGTCTTTCTGATTAGGAAGGGAATCTATAACTTTCTGATGCTCTGTTTCAGTGAGAGGCGCACTCAATAATTCTAATTGGTCGGCAGAGACAGCAGGAAGATTAAGACTGTTAAAAAAGGTATTGATATCTGCTGGGGAGCTGTGATAAGAACCAGCGGATGGGTTTAAATTAAAAAGGGATGATTAGTATACCATAAAGCTATGTGCAATGCCCTGGGGATCCATGATCTTGGAATTGTTTGTAGGTAACTGTATATAGGGAATCCTAGACTTAGTCCTCTGGGTTTTCACGCGTTGTACCAGTAATCTACCCACTTTGTTGTTTAGGGAGTAATATCTAGCTTTCACTTTTTTGTAGGTTCTGTTTTTATCTACAGAGAAGGCAGTCTTTAAGCTGGAGTCTGAGATTCTTTAAGTGGTCTGTATATAAAGGAGTGTTCTTATTCTTACTTTCCAGGTCCCTTATAGAGGTCAGCAATTCTGAGATCCTCTTGTCCTTAGCCTTCTTTGCCACATGACCTAACTTAATAAAGATTACTCTGACAAACGCCTTGTGGGCAGACCAGAGTGTAAATGGGCATGATACAGACCCCACATTATGTTGGAAGTACTTACGTAGTGCTGATTCTAGGTCTGCCTTATATATTAGATGTGACATCAGAAATGTATTGTTGTGCCAAAGAGTGGGGTGCGGGATGCATTGGTCTCCTGAAATGATAATGTGATTACCGCGTGGTCCGACCACTTTATCAATCCTATGGTAGCTTCTGAAACCAATGGGAGTAGGGAACTGGAGAGCAAGAACAGGTCTATGCGGGAATAATAATGATGTTCAGCAGAGAAAAAGGTGTAATCCCTTTCCTGTGGGTGGTGAATTCGCCAAACATCAAACATTTCCTCTGAATGGGCCCATTGCTGGAGGGAGAGATTTGAATACCTTAGGGGATGAGAAGTTTAGATCTGAATTAGGGGTTAGGTTAAAGTCTCTGCAGAAAAACAAGTGTCCTTGCTTTACTTTGTTAGCTTTCCTAAAAAGTTTTTTCAGAAAACTTAACTGGTGAGAGTTAGGAGCATATATTGCCACAATAGTAAAGTGAACATTATTAATGGAACAGACTTGGATAATATACCTGCCTGCTTCGACAATGATGCTCGAGATGGGGGTGAAGTCAATTCTAAACGCTAAAAGCACTCCTCTCAGATTTTTAGAATAATGTGATTGGATAATAATTGGGGATTTGGGGTGGTGGATTCTGTGACTATCCTTTGCTATTATACAAGATTCCTGGGTGCATAATATATCCCATTTGAGGTCTAGGGCCTCCTTCCATAAAAAGGATCTTTTCGGAGGACTGTTAAGGCCTCTTACATTAAGTGAAATAATCTTAAGAACCATTGGAAACAGGTAAAAAGCTTAACATTACATTATTCAACTTGTCCCTTTAGTATCTCCGGGAGCCAGCATGCAGCTGAGAGTGAATGGAAAGGTACTGAAAAGTAAAACAAAAACAAAAAAAAAAGGCATACAAAACCAACATAAACAATGAAACCTAAGAAGCACAATTGGCTGCTGCAAATTCTTGGGTAAAGGAACATATCAGAACTTCCAGTCTTCTGAGTGGATCAGCTACGAACATCCAAATTGAAGGGTCATACAGTCTTCAGTGTTTAGTGCCTCTCCCGGATTCCACCAGACACCATTCTTAGGGGAGGTATTGAGGATCCAGAGCTCTGTCTTTTTAGTAGTCAGCAATGTCAATATTCCAGGAGAATAGGAGTGCTTTGCCAGATTCCACAGAGCCTATGACATGCAAGGATCCATCTTTGTTGATTAATAACTTAACCGAGAACCCCCATCGGTAAGCAATTTTATGATCACGCAGAGCTAGTATGACTGGCGCCAGCTGACAAAGTTGTTTCAATGTGACAGCAGAGAGGTCTCTTTTATATGAAAGAAGTGGATCCTCACCAGGACTTGTGTTAATCGCAAATATTCTAATCGCAAATTTTTATCCCGAATATCGGCACTTCAAAAATTTGCGAATATCTAGAATATAGTGCTATAGTTTCGTATTCGAGGATATTTTAGATTTTTTTTCATCAGTACCCATGATCCCTCACTGCTTCTTTCTTGTGGGCCAATGAGAAGGCTGCAATATCTTTGACTTTAGTAGTAATGTTGATCGCAAATTGTTGTATAGCGAATATTTATCGCTAATTGTTATCGATAATTTTCTGATTGCCGATTTTCACAATCAAGAAAATAATGACTGGAGATCATGAATGCTCGAATTCGCAAATATATGATGATATGATGAATTTTCACCCAAATATTTGTGAAATATCGCAAATTCCAATATTGGCCCTGCCACTCATCACTGCCCAGGACATCTCTGGGGACAGTAGCAGAAAGATGGCTCGGTCTTGGCACTCTATGCACACTGTCAATGATCACATCTTGAGCAGTAAGCAATGGCAAAAGGGCCTGGAAGAGTTAACAGAGGTATTGTTTGAGTTCCCTATTAGGGATTTCCTCAAGAATGCCCCAGAATTTGATGTTATTACTGTAGGACCTGAACTCAAGGTCATTAAGTTTGGCCTTTTTTCTCTCTAGTTTTTTATTATGCACATCAACCAGATTATTGTGAGAGGATGAAAACTCAACCAACTTTTTCTCAATGCGGGATATCCTGGGAAGAAGGCCCTGAATATTAGATTGAATAGGGGATATCAAGAATTGCAAGTCAGCATGGATGGATTTGCTTACTTCTATTAGCATTTCTTTAAGCAGGGTTCCAGAAGCAGGTTGATTAGAGGTTTGGAATTGTTCCAGATTTGGAACCAAATGGGGGGGCTCTGGGGAAACAGGGCATTTTACTCACCATCTGAGGAGAGGTGGAGGACTCCTGGAGCCGCGGTCTTTGCTTCTCTGGGCTGCAGGTGAAAGATAAAGATGGTGTCGGCCAAGTGCAAGAGCGCACTGTGGAAATGTTTTCCTGTCCATTCGGACAAGGTTTGCCTTTCTTGGGGGGCCTTTGCTCATTGGTCAGTGGGAATTATCAGTTCCGTAACTTGCTCTTTAGCAGGAGTGGCCGGCGGAGAAACCGCAGTTGGGGATGCATTTTTCGGTGTGGAAACTGAGCCCTGGGAACTGGACAGGTACGTCAGGGATGGAGGGCCTGATTCCTCTTTCTGTCTTTCCCGGTCAAAATAAAAGTCCAGTTTGCCCTGCTGCTGCCGAGTTCTCTTCCCCCTGGTCATCATGCAGAAAGGTGATGAAATTTGCTGCTTTAATCTTCCCTTGTGAAGACTGGAGGCAGATTTTATGTTGCTGGTGGCTAGAGCTCGCTCTTCAAGCGGCCATTAGCCACGAATGTCAAGCCACGCCCTCAAAAAGCCTATTTTTAAATAACTTACTAAGGATTTCTCACTTACTTAAGGGGGTCCTCTGTTCAGAATCTTGATGGACCTAGGCAACTATATAGGAATATCATTACATATATTTGGGACATAAATGAAGTTAACCATGTCAAACCTAGCTTATGATGATATCATCTGTGGGTCAAGTAAGTATAATACTACAGCGACATAAGAGCTTTATGTACTCAGAATATCAGACACTGGTTACTAAAAAGAGACTAGCATTCAGCTAATTGTGGTGCTCACAGATGAATCTAATACCAAGCCCGAGATTTCCTTTTGCTCCTGTCAGATTGCCATGTCTTGGACTCCTGGTGAAATTCTTTGTGAGATTGTGCTAATGAAAACATAAATAGCATAAATATATGTAATAAAATCTTATTCAAATTGAATCCTTTGATGAATACTATTTATTTATATGGTATGCAAAAATACTAATTTGCATAAATTCTGTCAGAATCTGTAGAAACAGAATCTGAAAAACGTACAACATAATACACTAGTATGAGTCTAGAAATCTGCAATTTATCTAAATTAGAAAATTGATGACATATAAAATTAAACATTTTTTTCTTAAGTTATAACCCACTGACCTTAATGTAACAGAAAATAGAAACCATAATCATAATGAATGTTGGTTTGAAAGAAAAAAAAGATCACTATGAAATTTCTGTTTGTCTTTTAGAAATGAATAGGATCTTTTGACTGATCCGCTCTATTCATGAACTTGCCCTAACTCTATTGTACTGCTCGAACAGATGTTGCCCGATCTGTGCAAATATTTCAGATTATGAGTCAGTAAATTTAATTTAGATTAGCATGCTGTCATTTTATAGGACATTTACATACCCTATCATACCTCTAACTGTTTGGAAGGTATTTGTTAACACTCCCGACTGATTATTATTGTCATTACTATGAGTGACAGAAATAGTGTTAAACCAGCCATCATACAGAGCAGAGGAAAGAGTTGTGAAGCAGATCACTGCAGGAGGCACTTCAGCATGAGGGTCAACCTTTTGTGGACTTTCAGGAGTGCCGTACCTACCAGTTTTTTTCACAGTGATGCTAGTAACAAAAGCATGAACAAAGGTATTTTTAACCAGCCGTCCACATCTACTACCTAGCTTTGTCATCAGTTTAGCAGGGTCAAAATAGCTAACAGATTTACATAAAAATTGCTAGGAACTCACTTGACTGGATGGATTTTTTAAGTGTAAAAAATTAAAATCAGACATCATGTAGCACATGACAATATCTTTCTAACAAAGCTAGAACCAGCCCTATATCTCACATGGATCCAATGATCCACCATTCATTGCTCAGTTAGATTTACATCAAGCTGGTAGCTCAAGGGGAGTGTCTTTTCTGTTACAGCTCGGGGGGGTCTTTTCTGCTGGAGCTCTCCTGCTATCACAGTCAGGAGGCAATTTAAACTGAGCAAGTGTGGCCTTCTCTGTGAGCTGAACAAAGAAATAAAAAAAAGTAGGTGGCTCTATACAGATACACTTTATTGAATAACTCAGTGGTTATGATGAATTATTAATTGCATGCAATTATAAAAGTATTTAAATCCAAGTGCTGGTTTAAAAACTGTAGAATATTTTTGGGGGACCACCCTTTTAATTGAGTTTCAAACTACTCAATGAATACCATGGACAGCATGGGTTTATGCAGTAAGCGTTAAAACATCTAATACCTAATGAGTTACTATTTTAACACCACCCTTTCCGGACAGGCGGATTAACCCTACATAACTAAGATTATAATGGTCCCATAAAATGTAGTTCAGAATGCTGTGCATAGTAACTTGCTATAGAATCTGGGAAAGTTGGTTAGGTAAGAAGATAAAGGGTTCCTGAAAGTCCAAATAAAAAAGTATCATTATGTTTTTAGGTATTAATTAGGGATGAGCCAATCGACTTTGAATAAAACATCTGAAGTTGATTTGCATAAAACTTCGTTAGAATACTGTACAGAGTGGGAGCTCCGTACAGTATTAGAATGTATTGGCTCCGATGTTTGAAGTTATTACCCCAAGACTTTGGATAATAACTTCAAACATTATTTCTACTGTAAAAAAACTTTTACTGAACTCGGGTTTGGTTCCAAGTGGTACTTCCTTTTGCTGTATCTCATTTTATCAAATATTTTATGGCCTTGTAAGAGATGCCTTTGGGTATTAGTATGACTTTAATCTACTTTAGTGTTAACCTTTAGTGATAGATGAAGAAAATACAGTATAGCTTATTTTATAATTTAAACCCTCGGGCTATTAGCAAGAATAGCATGATACAATGTTAATTCTATAATAAAGGTCACAGATTTTATTAAACCCTTAAATTTGGTTGTTAGGAATTTAGTGATGTTAAATTATCAAAGTGAAAAATGACTTTTTATTGTAGATCAACTGCATTAAATAAAGATGGTGCTTTAAAAACAGAGCAAATTAACTAAATGCCAGTCATCTATAAAACATTTTTACAAGCTTCCAGCAACTACATAGTTTTAATTTTTAGAGCAGTTCATGCACAAAGATATTATATTCACTTTGAGGGTATTGTAAATAATATAGACAGGCCATTATATGTTGGGATAGTTTTTATATAATATATCTGATGGTATATTTCATTTTCAGAAACTAAAATTATGCGGAGCAAGGGATGGGGGTGGGTGGTTGGTTTGCTGGAGGGATTTATCCAGCCTTGCACTCCAGAATTGTGTCTTTAGAAAGTCACAAAAATAAAATAATCTTCTTTGCATAAAAATTTTGCTATAGTTTAGTTTATATTTTTATACCACTCCACTTTTGAAAAGTGGACGTTGTTCAATGAATTAATTCTAGTTTCATATATTGCAACTTTTAAAAAAGTAGCAAAAAATATACAGTTTTACTCCAGTAGAGGGATAGACTAGAGAAACGGGGAGTAACATTTCTAAAAGCCACTGACGGAAAGATATATAGAGGTATGTATCCTAATAAAAAACGATGAAATCATTGCCTGAAAAAGGATACTTAAAGAAAATAATAATACTTTATTGTAACGCTGTTTAAAATATGTTCAAAGTGGGGGGAAATTGCCCAATGTATCTCAGGCAGAAAACCTCAACAGAAATCACACTTGATTAAGTCCAGGGGAATATTGGAGGCTATTGGATCCTATCTAAACCCCACTTGATGGGGACTCTCAGTGAGTGCCAAACCAAGCGTGAAAGTGGTCATGCCAAATATATATATAATCCACACATCAATCGGTCACCGTGATTAGGGAAGCACTGATAATGGCGGTAGCTAATTGTTTGTAATGCTCTGCCACAAGATTAAGAAAAAAACACACAAGATGTTACTTATAACTTTCTTGTTTATCCCTGATTTTTATGTTTAGCGGTACTGATAAATCAGATAATCATTTCTAAATAAACGCTATATGGAGCTCACTAATTCTTCTATTTCTCTTTGAATCAATACTCTATTGCTCAACACATTTCTGAAGGATAGCCTACATCATCAGAAGTAGATGTGACGTCATCGGCGCAGGCGCATTGAGGATGGAGCGGCCGACAGAGCGGCCGCCTCTCAGTGCGCCTGCGCCGATGACGTCACATCTACACCCGGCGCAGGCGCATTGAGGATGGAGCGGCCGACAGAGCGGCCGCCTCTCAGTGCGCCTGCGCCGATTAAAGACAGGTACGGCGCAGGCGCGATATTTTGAATTCAAACAGGGCCAGCAGAGAACGATCCCGTTCCCTGGCCCTGTCAATCAAACGGCGGAGGGGGCGTCATGATGAGAGGAGGATGCGGCTGCTACCAGCAAGTAGCCGCCCTACTTGCTGGTAGCAAGGTAATTTACATATTATAAAACTTGATTTTTAACAAAATCTACTGAACAAAAATGAATATTTAGCATATGTACAGGGAGCTTGCAGTGTAGGGATTAATATTAACCAAAAAAATAAATAAATAAAAACGGTTTAGTGGGCTGACAGAAGCCCTTTAAGCTTCTTGTGATTTCTACAGATATGATTGATAAAAAGGGCCAGTATTGCTTATACTAACCAAGTAAATATTTTCTAATATACTTATTTTCCAGCTTTATTGGTTTGGGACATTTGAGTGATAGGATTTTCTTAAACCAACCCTTTATATTTTTATTTCACTTTATAATATTTTCACTTTGGAGTACAACTAAATTTTTTAATACATCTTGATTTTGAAACAGTGATTTCTGTACTATATATGTACCAAAGAAAGTTGCTAGCTTTTCCTCCCACTTTTCACACTGCAAAAGTTTTGAATGTTACTGAAAAAATGCAATCATGCCCACTAGAGTTTATCTTACTGTGTTCCCAGTTTGAATGCAGTAAGAGAAAAAGCCTTCTAAAATGAAAATAATTTTTCTCTAAGAAACATTTTGCAGTGTCTATTTTATACAAATTGGATATATTCTTAAGGCAAATGGGTTAAGTTGTATGTAATTTCCTCACCCCTCAGTCTACATCTTGTTAATTGTTTACAATTTGTAATAAGATTACATTATACTAAAAGGAAAAATGTGAGGAATATCAGTATATGAAATTAATAAAACAATTTACATTATTCCTTAGGGGATACATAGATAGGGTTTTTTAATCATAACATTATAGTTAAAAAAAAATTCTACTAAAGCATGTGTGTCTGGGGAATAAACAATCATTTTATGCATTAGAATGATGCCAATTAATACAGTTTGGCTACAATGTTCTAACAGTAAAACCAACATTAAGGGTATGGCCACATGATTCTTGATGCAGTTTTGGAAGCTAAAGTCAGGAGTAGATCACAAAAGGAAAGCAAGTATGAAGGACAGACAAAGCTTCTCTACTTTTTTGAGTTCACTCCTGATTTTGACATTAATAACTACATCAGGAAACCAGTCCGTGTGGTGATACCCTAAGGCTTTCTAATCATGAAGAATTACACAATTTGTGGAAAAATAATATTAATACTATTTTTAAAGTGAGAGACAACAGGGGGAAAAAATATGAACACCAAGATACTTCTTACTCAAATACATATATATCATACACACATTGGAACTCTTTTAACTCAATTAAGACCAAATCTGATTGCTCGACAGGTTTGGCTGAATCAAACTTAAAGGTAACCTGTCACCAGTTTTATGGTGTCCTAACTAAGGGCAACATAAATAAGTGACTGATTCTTTTAGCAAAATGCTGGGTCGCTTTTTTTAATTGACCCAGTCAATCTGCCAACATCTTGTATTGAAAATCTCCAGGTGATAATGATGAGTCATGAATATTCATAAGCTCCTGACTCTCCCCGCCCACCTGCTGCTGAATGACAGTTTGTTTCCATATTAATCAGAAGCAGGTGGGCAGGGGAGTGGCTTTAGCTCTGAATTTAATATACGCTGGACTCAATGACATCACGCCGGACTCAAATCAGCTCATTGGCATGCGGCATCTTTGTGTGCATATTATGAGGTAATTGAATACATCTAAGGCGCTTTTTAGTAGTTAATTATTGTATATAATTAGATAGATTATAATCAAATATCCACATGACAGGTTTCCTTTAAATCGAATACAGGTGAGCTCTTTACAAGCTCTGCCTATAATGCCATCAGATGTAAGGCAGCTATCCTAGAAGTCAATGTTCAGCTCTTAAAATAAGCCTTGAGACATGACTTGGATATTAAATAAGCCAGCACCTCATCTGCAGACAGCTGTTTCAGGGTGATTGCCCCTTATCAGTGCAGAGCAGAGAGTACTGGCTTAACTGGGTAAGAGGCCCATGTCCGAGTCAGGGGGGAACTAACTCTCCTTAGGGAGAGACCACCTTAATCAGTGTTAGGATACTTAGAGTCCATACAGGCCTCTCACCCATTTAAGCCAGTACTATCTGTCTGAAGATGAGGTGCTGGCTTATTTAATATCCAAGTCATGTCTCAGGGCTTATTTTAAGAGCTGAACATTTACTTATAGGATAGCTGCCTTACATCCTGTGGCATTAGAGGCAGAGCTTGTAAAGAGCTCACCTGTATTCGATTTAGGTTTGATTCAGCCAAACCTGCCGAGCAATCCGATTTGGTCTTAATTGATTCTATCTGAATTTAAAGGCAGAACTTGTAAAGAGCTAATTTGCATCCCTTCCCTCCCAGAATTCCAGAGGAGCATGTATGGCCTTTAAGTCTCCTCACACTAATTAAGGTGCTTTCTCCCTAGGGAGAGTTATTTTCCCCCTGGCTCATCTTTACAGTTATGCCTTTCATCCTGGTAGGTATGCACATGAAAAGAGGGATTACAGAGGGAAAAATCCATAGGGTCTAGTATCAGCACCTATGCTGATCGTTCAAAAAAATCAGACATCATATAGTACATGGCAATCTCTTTTTAACAAAGCTTGAACCAGCCATATACCTCATATAGATCAAAACATTTCCCCATTCATTGTTCTTCTAGATTTATATCAAGCTGACAGCTCAAGGGGAGTGTCTTTTCTGTGCAGATAAGGGGGCATGTCCATGCTCTCCCTATCAATACTCAGGTGGCAGTTGAAGGATGAAACTAAGCATGTGCGACCTTTTCAGTGAGCAGGACAAAGAAATTAGGGTACTTTCACACTTGCGTTGTTTGATTCCGGCAGGCAGTTCCGTTGCCTGAACTGACTGCCTGATCAGGCAAACTGTATGCAAACGGATGTCATTTTTTCTGACTGATCAGGCATTTTTCAGACTGATCAGGATCCTGATCAGTCTGAAAAATGCCTGATCAGTCAGAAAAATGCATTGCAATGCATTGCAATACCGGATCCGTTTTTCCGGTGTCATCAGGCAAAACGGATCCGTTTTTTTTTTCCCTCATTTTTAAAGGTCTGCGCATGCGCAGACCGGAAGGACGGATCCGGCAATCCGGTATTTTGAATGCCGGATCCGGCACTAATACATTCCTATGGAAAAAAATGCCGGATCCGGCATTCAGGCAAGTCTTCAGTTTTTTTCGCCGGAGATAAAACCGTAGCATGCTACGGTTTTCTCTTTTGCCTGATCAGTCAAAATGACTGAACTGAAGACATCCTGATGCATCCTGAACGGATTGCTCTCCATTCAGAATGCATGGGGATATGCCTGATCAGTTCTTTTCCGGTATAGAGCCCCTGTGACGGAACTCTATGCCGGAAAAGAAAAACGCTAATGTGAAAGTAGCCTAAGAAAAAAAAAAGAGTAGCTGGCACTCTACAGATACATTTTATTGATTTTACATGTTACATTTTTAACTACACGCAATTATATAAGAATTCAGATCCAGGTGCTGGTTTGAAAACTAGAATATTTTTTGTGGGACAACCCCTTTAAGTTTACTCACACCAGAAAACTGTCATAATTTAAACCTGAAATCTATTCCAGATCCTTGATGGTTTAGATCTCATCTTCTGGAACAGAGTAGGCCAACCTGTGGCTATCCAGCTGTTGCGAGACTACAAATCCCAGTATGCCCAGACTACCTAGCGCTATCAGCCTACAACAGGGCAGGGTGGGAATTGTAGTAGGGGGAGCTGTTTCTTTAACATTTTAATATTAATGGTAGGGCTTAGGATGGATTAGGGAAAGGCGATCTGCAGACGCCGAACCTTCATGAGGGCCAGATTAGAAGCACACAAGTAATTTAGCTACTGTGAAATTTTCAGCGAGAGACAATATAATAAAGGCATAGCCTAGGACGCAACATTTGTAACAAAGTGCGGCATAACTGTCCATGTGCCTGGTGTTGGGTGACACCTACAGGCACTGAAGTGTAATTACACAGATCAGATATAGATAGCCCATATATGAATTTCTATGAGAGAGTGTCCTCCTGACTAATCAGAATAATACAGACACTGAGCCCACAGGTCCAAGCCCTCCATATACATTTTGACAAGAGAGTTTTTTTGTGTGGAATATAGTGTTTAATAAAAGGAAAATAAAGGTTATATTTTAATTATAAGACCAGAAACAGGAAATTATAGTCAGCAGACTATTGGAATATTGAATTGTAGTTTTGTAACAGCTGGAGAGCTGCAGGTTGGACATCAATGTTCTGGAACATGGGCCTTGCACTATATTCTAAAATTATTAATATGTGTGCAGTGCACCTCTTAAACATTTTGGAGCATATTACTCCAGTAGACTTTATAACATAATCAATACATGAAATGCTAGTGTTAATGTAGTCTAATATAGTTGCAGTCCACCAAAATGTTTTGATAGAACGAGTTTCTTATAGTAAACAGTCTAATTCTTACTTTAAGCAGCTGATGTTGTATTATAGCCTTTTCTACTTACTTGATATTTGAGGCAAATTTACAGCAAGAAATAAATATATCATACTAAATAATTACATAATTGCATAGCCAATAATTAATGAATAGAAAGCATTTGAGAGCACACTAGAATTATTCACTTTTAAATATTATGAATAATGGATGTGTTACAATGCACATTACAGTAAAATGGATTAAAACATTGAAAATCAAATCTGAATATAAAAATGTAATATGGGATCTTGACCAAGTTCCAGATTTTGGATTTTTTTTTTGTACTTTGTGTACACTTCTGCATGTTTATGTACTGTATGTGAGTTTATGAGTAGAGTTGATCGGACACCTCGAAGTTCGGGTTTGACGGGTTCAGCCGAAATTCTCAAAAAAGTTCGAGTTTGGGACCCAAGTTTGACCCAAACTTGACCCCAAACCCCATTAAAGTTAACGGGGACCCGAACTGTGGAGCACTAAAATGGCTCTAAATAAGTCATGGAAAGGGCTAGAGGGCTGCAAAATGCAGCAAAATGTGGTTAAGGGCATGGCAAGTGCTCTGCAAACAAATGTGGATAGGGAAATTAAAATAACATAAAATACGTAAAAAGAAAAAATATTCTTAATCTAGGAGGAGGATGTCCATATGGAGTAGGAGGTTGAGGAGGCGGTGGATGTGGTGGATGTGGCGGTGTAGGTGGAAGCGGCGGTGAAGGAGGTGGAGGTGGTAGCCAACACTTGTTTTTGTTTTTTATTTTATTATTATTTTTTATTTTGTTAAAATTTGGATAGACCTCCAAAACATTTAGAAATATAAAAAATAAAACTAAGAGAAAGTGTGCTGGAGTACAACAATGGCTGAGTGAGACCAGTATACATGTGTATTCTGCACAAGGTATGGATAAATCCTGTGGGATCCCTGTCTGGTTCATTTTAATGAATGTGAGCTTGTCCATATTGGCTGTGGACAGGCGGCTGCGCTTGTCTGTGATAACCCCCTCCTGCTGTCCTAAACAAACGTTCAGACAATACACTGGATGCAGGGTAGGCCAGCACCTCCAAGGCGTAAAGGGCAAGCTCAGGCCATGTGCCCAATTTGGAGACCCAGAAGTTGAAGGGGGCAGACCCATCAGTTAGTTCATGTAGGCGTGTGCACAAATACTGCTCCACCATGTTGCTGAAATGCCGCCTCCTGCTAAGACGTTCCATATCAGCTAGTGGTGCTGGTTGTTGTGTCATGCTGACAAAAGTTTTTCACATTTTGGCCATGCTAACCCTGCCTTCTGAGGTGCTGGCGGTGCCCCAGCTGTGTTGGCTACCATTTCCTCCTCCTCAACCTTTGCCTTGTGCTTCCACTGTGCCCCTGCTGTCAGGTGGGAATGCCACCAGCAGCGCGTCTACCAGCATGCGCTAGTAGTCGCGCATCTTCCGATCAGTTACAGATGTTTATACTAAATTTAGTTCCCTGTCAGCAATGCAGAGCAAGGGTACTTTATTGCTCCCCAAAAAGTTTTTTTAACCCTAAATTAAACAGATGGATTTCAACCGAGATTAACTTTGACAAATAAAGCACAGTTCTTTTTTTTCATAAAAATGGTGGCTATGTCACCCCTACAATGGAACAGATTGAGGTTCTTTACACCCAAAAATGGAAATTTGAAGCCCAAAAATGTAACAGCAGTATTCACTGGTTTTATTTGACTGACAGGAATGCAGCGCAGGCCGCAAATGTACTTTCTAGCAACAAATTTTGTAATTTTTAACCAAAAAATTTAACTGCAGTATTTGGCGGTTGTATTGGACTGTCAGAAATGCAGTACAGGGAAAAAATGTACTTTATTGCCCCCCAAAAATGGTTTCTTTAACCATAAATGAAACAGATGGATTTAACTGAGATTATATTTCAATCTCACAAATTATGTACAGGGGTTTTTTATTTAAAAAATTGTGGATATGCCACCCCTACAATGGAACATAAGCAGTGCAGTCCTCAGAGGTAATTTACAACAAAAAATATAAATATGTCACCCACAATGGAACAGATAGATTTAACTGATTATATTTCACTCTCAGAAATGCGGGGAACTTTACGGAAGAAAATGGGTATATGTCACACCCTGGGTCCCAGAACTCACAGACAGTATTATTTTCCCTTTCCCTGGCACATATGCAGTGTAGGTGCACTTTAAAAATGGGTATATGTCGGCCACTGAACTACAATAACAGGATTAAATGATTATCCTTGGCACATATGCAGTGCTGTTGCACTGCTGTTGCACAAAATGTCCGCCAACGCCCACCTAACTAACAGATGGATAAAAACTTTTTTTTTCTGTCTCACTGGGCTCAGGGCAGGGTACAACAATGTTGCATTGCACCCCTAAAACAAAAAAATGCTGTAGATCGCAGACTCTCCACCAAGTGCAGATATCAGAGTCTTTCCTAATCTCTACCTTACAGCAGCAGCATCCTATTCCTACAACTAGTAAGAGCAGAGTGACGTGCGGCGCATCCTCAGCTTTATTATTTCATTTTTTGTTCTAAGATGTTTTAGCATAAAAGGGATTTAGCATCAGGTTTAGGAATTCACAAACATATGTTAAAATAGATCAATTAACCCAATCTATAATTAAAATTGATTCTCCACTAAATTTTACCTAAAGTTTTTCTTACTATGTCTATTATGATAAGCACAAGGAATAGGGGTTTTGAGGGTTCGTCTTTCAACTGAATCCTCTGTTTCAGGTAGTATAAACTGAAACATTGAACATAAATCAAAATTAATCCATTAATCATTTAAGGGATTGGCTTATAATGTGACTAAATACTCTTTAAGTGCTTCTTGAAAGTGTGTGAACTGCAGTACATTGCATGCACAATCCACATTAATAGCTAAGTCATTCTGAAATTGTAGTTATTCATATTCTTGCATACAGAACAAAAGTGGAATGATTGCTGCTTCTAATGGTTTTTAAAGAAACACTAAATATAAAGTACAAAGCCTATCAAAGTGAAGCTTAGTAAAATAGCTGCTGCTATAATTCACAGATATGTAGATAAAAGTGTCTAAAGCTTCAGAGAACTAGAGGAATGTAAGAAGGAATATTGTTCATGAGAGCAGACGTTTTTCTGTGTTTGTAACTTCTCACAAGTGAACAATAGAACAGCAGGTAAATGGAGATAAAACAGACTGTGGCTTCAGAATCACATTTAAATGATTCAGCTATTAAAATTGGTTCCATATGATTTTAACCCCTTCCCAACATCCGTTGTACAGGTATAGTGAGCTGATCGGGTGGGTGCCGGAGCTGCGCTCACCTAATCAGCAGTAGTGTTGAGCGCGAATATTCGAATATCGATTTTTTTTTTTGCGAATATCGGCACTTCGCTAATATTTCGAATATAGTGCTATAAATTCGATATTTCGAATATTCTTTTTTTTTTTTTTTTTTTTAATTGTTATATTTTTTTCTTTCCCACTTTCCTAAAGTTGTTCTTACCTGTCCTTTGGATTCCTGACTGCTCCAGTCAGTGCCCGTTGCCGCTTCTGCCGACTTCCGTGCTCATGGAGCATCCCCATCACCATGGGAATGTCTCCATATACTATAATGTACTGTCGGATTTGAGAATTACGTTGAAATCGCAATTTGATTATTTCAAGTTATAATGATCGAATTGCGATTTCAACTTAACACTGCTATATTCCATATTCGTTAATGCTATCCTAATATGGAATATAGCAGCGCTAAGTTGAAATCGCAATGCGATTAATATAACTCGAAATAATCGCATGGCGATTTCAACGTAATTCTCGAATCCGACAGTACATTCTAGTATATGGAGACGTTCCCATGGTGATGGGGACGCTCCATGAGCATGGAATATAGCAGTGCTAAGTTAAAATCGAAATTCGATTATTATAACTTGAATTAATCGAATTGCGATTTCAACTTGCACCTGGTTTACTATGGTTGGCTTGGTAGAATTAGCGAATATGACGAATGTATTCGTCATATTCCACAAACCAATATAACAAATGTATTCGTCAAATTCAAAACGAAGATAACGAAGTATTCTGCATCTTCGTTTTAGCTACCTATTCATCAACTTCGCTAATTCTAGCAATCATATAGGAAAGTTTACTATAGAGACAGCTAAGTTTAATTCGCTATGCGATTATATCACTTTGCTTTTTTTTTAAATAAATAGAATAATTATAATACCTGATAATTATTATAATTATTCTATTTATAAAAAAAGCAAAAGTAATATAATCGCATAGCGAATTAAACTTAGCTGTCTCTATAGTCAACTTTCCTGTATCATTGCTAGAATTAGCGAAGTTGACGAATAGGTAGCTAAAACGAAGATGGAGAATACTTCGTTATCTTCGTTTTGTGGAATATAACGAATATATTCGTCATATTTGCTAATTCTACCAAGCCATTGAAGCCAACCATATAGTAAACCAGGTCCAAGTTGAAATCGCCATGTGATTAATATAACTCGAAGGAATCGCATGGCGATTTCAACTTAGAAGTAATGCTATCGTAATTCGATTATTTTAAATTATAATAATCGAATTGCGATTTCAACTTTATATTCCATATTAGGCTAGAATTAATGAATATGGAATATAGCACTGTTGAAATCGAAAGTCGATTATTATAACTTGAATTAATCGCATTGCTATTTCAATAAGAGAGTAGCCTTTAAAAGTTTAAATCGCAATACGCGATTATGTAAATCGCATAATAATCGCGATAACTAGAATAATGACGAATAGTCGATTTCGACGAATATAAAACGAATATTCTATCGAATATTCGCGAATTTCGTCGAAATCGAATATGGCACCTGCCGCTCATCACTAATCAGCAGCAGGGGTCTGTTTTTTCCTGATAGTCGCATCACTTTGCCTTACAAAAAGTGTAGTAGCAAGTGATCAAAAAGTACAATGTATCCCACAATGGTACCACTGAAAATGTTACCTCATACCGCAAAAAATGAGCTCCACAAAAGACGATCGGCAGAAATAAAATAAAATATGGCAACATTTTTTTTTCAAAAAAGCTTTGTGCAAAAGTGGTAACACATAAACAAACTACATAAAATTTGTATCTTTATAATTGTAGTGACTGACTAACAGAATGAATCCCAAAACAAATCCACAAAAGCAATGGCAGAGTTGCCGCCATATCTTTATACTGCTTCCCAGAAAGCTAAACAAATAGTAATCCAAAAAATGTATGCATCCCATGATAAAACCAATGATAACGTTCCATTGAGAAATAAAATGTCTGGTTATCAGAAAATGGCTGTTTTGGTGTCAAGAGGCTGATCAATAGCAACATGGTGCCCGTAAACCATTCCACCAAAATCTGCCCTCCAAAAACCTTATGTCGCTCCTTCTCTTCTGATCCCCGCCGTGTGCCCAAATGACAATTTAACACTACATATGGGGTGTTGTCGTGTTCAGGAGATCAAGCTCAAGAAAATGTTTTGCTTTTTCTCTTCTTACCCCCTATGAAAAAAAATAAAAAATTAGGAGCTTATGCCACATTTTATTGGAAGAAATGAAAATGCTCATTTCTACACCCAAGTGTTTCTAAATTCTATTAAAAGCCTGTGGGGTCAACATGGTCAGTAAACCCCTCAATAAATTATTTGTGTGGTGTAGTTTCCAAAATGGGGTAACTTTTAGGAGATTATACTGTGGGGGTATTTTTGTGTGCCTTCAAATTTAACATGGCGCCCACAAACCATTCTAGCAAAATCTGACCTCCAAAAACCATATGGCAGTCCTTTCCTTTTTAGCCCCGCTGTGTGCCCCTACTGCAGTTTACGACCACAACTGCAGAATTAGGGCAATAAATATTGAGGTTTGTTTGACTGTTAACCCTTTCTGCCTTATAGGAGAAAAAATTATTAAAATGTAAAATTTGCAAAAAAAGTGACATTTTTAAAATGTCATCTCCATTTTTCTTTAAATATTGTGAAACATATAGAGGGTTAACTGTGTTTGTAAAATCAGTTTTGAATATCTTGAGGGGTGTTGTTTAATTTATGGGCGGTTTCTACCATATAAGCCCTACAAAGTAACTTTAAACCTCAATAGAACCTCAAAAAAGTGGATTTATAAAATTTCCTTAAAAATATACAAAATGTGCTTATAAAAATCTAAACCTTCTAACATCCTAAAAAATAAAATGACATTCACAAAATGATGCCAACATAAAGTAGACAGATGGTGAACTATAATTAATAACTACTTTATGAGGTATCATCATCCATCTTTAAAGCCGAGAAATTCAAATTAAGAAACTAGTGAATTTTTTTTAAACTTTCAGTAAATTTGGGATATTTTATAAATAAAGGTAAAACACATTGGAGGACATTTACTAAGCATGTTGAGCCAGAATTATGGAGTAAAATGCACCAAAAAGAATTGCGTTTTGATTTACACCAAATATATTAACTGTTTTCTCCAGAATTCTCACCATAAAGAATATATTTGGCATAAATCAAAACTCAATTTTTTGGGGTGCATTTTACGCCATAAATCTGCTGCAACATGCTTAGTAAAAGTCCCCCAAGTGTGTTATGAGAAAACATTCTCAGAATGGCTTGGATAAGTAAAAGTGTTCCAAAGTCATCACCATTTAAATTGACATATGTCAGATTTGCAAAAACAGACTCTGTCAGAAAGGTGAAAATGGTTCTGAAAGGCTTAAGGAACATGTTAGTGTTTGTTCATTTATTTCTAATTCTGTATAACATAAATTATCACTTAGGATTGCTTTAGTCCTCTTGCACACACTTTTGGCACAATGGTTTCAATTTAGGTTCTAAGTTGTACAGAGCCATAATATGGCACCCATCAAACTCTATGGTTTTATACTGCATCAAGATAGATATGAGTCCAGTTTCATATAAAGTGATGTTGAGAGCCAGCATATGTTTACACACAAAGTGATTACTGATCCACAACGAGGAACTGTAGGGACTATATATACAATCACAAAGGATCATTGAACATGGCTCTGACATGTGCATAGTTTTATTATGCTTTTTGTTCCTACAATCCTCTAAATACTGAACCCAGCATCCAGACGTTTAGCTAATTTTTATTGCGAATATTGGCATTTTGAGAAGTCGTGAAGGTCTAGAATATATTGATATATCTTCATAATAGTGAATATTCTAGATATTTTTTATCAATAGATAAACCTATAATCTTTTCTCACTTATTGTATATAGCTACTCTTAATCTTTATTATACTATCTATCATCCATATTAATTTTTTTCATAGTTATTATTATTAATTTAACTATCATTAATTAACTTTTATTACAAATGTTTTCCTACCAATTAACAATTTATTTTTATAGATGCTATATTATTTTAAATTAAATCATTACTTATAACTCACAATAAACAAAATATAACAGACAATTGCAAAAAGGCTGTATGCTAAAAGCTAGGTATGTGCAAGCCAACAACCTATCCACGAGATAGGTACAGTCAGCATATCTTACAATGGCAGCCTTGTGTGCAATGAGACATTCAAGACCAGCTGTCATCTGACTGAGAGCCAGAAAGCCTCAAAGTTGCTTGATTTTTGTTGGATGGCTTGAGGGACCTATGCACCTAGATCATTATCATTGGGGTGACAAAAATTTTATATATATATATATTTTTTTTTATGCCAGCTTACTCTTCTCTCACAGCTTAGGAGGGCTGCATAAAAATTTTCAGTTTTCAATTAGTCCTAACATTTATATTCAATAACTCATTTGCATAAACATGAGCATATGGGAAAGACATGCAAATAGTGTTTCAGCTGAAAAACAAGGCAGATTCTGCTAATTTGCACGTCTTTCCTATATGCCCATGTTAATGTAAATGAGTTTAACAAAACAGTATAGAAAGGCTACTGAATATAAATGTTAGGACAATAAGAAAACTGAAATTTTTTTATGCTGGTCTTGAATGTCTTTTAATACAAAAGGCTCCCATTGTAAGGTATGCTGACTGTACCTGTCTCATGGAGAGGTTGTTGGCTTGCACATACTCGGCTTTTGGCATATAACCTTTGCGTGATTGTTTGTTATAGGACTTGCGTGCGCAATACGTGCATATTACATTGTCGATTTTTGCAATCGTGAATTTTCAGCAAAAAATTTGCAAAATATCACGAATTTGAATATTGCTTATGCTGCTAATCACTTATCGAGACAGCAATCTGTGGAAAATTGATTTGTAGACAAGCCATATGTTTAACCAGAATGCAAAACAAGGGAAGATTATATTTTTGCCTCAAATGTAACCTGTTTGTTTTATTGTAGAGATTGCTCCACACATATAGTTATCTCACAGTCAAAAGAGTCATGCAAAGTTTATTTATTTCAGTAATGCAATTTAAAAGGTAAAACTAAAATATGAGTTAGACTCATTACATGCAAAGCGAGATATTTCAACCCTTTATTTGTTATAATTTGGATGACTATGACTTACAGCTTTTAAAAACCCCAAAGTCACAATCTCAGGTACCATTTGCTCAGGGGGGTATGGATTAATTAGCTGACTAGAGTGTGACACTTTGAGCCTAAAATATTGATCCTTTTCACAATATCCTAATTTTAAGTTGCATTAATGCAACTCCTTTTAAGTTCCATCACTGAAATAAATGAAATTTTGCACAATATTTAAATTTTTCGAGTTTCACCTATATATGATTTTCAAATTCTTCACATACGTTCCAGACCTTTCACCCCCAATATTACACTCATGACATGGCTATTGGACTAATTTCACTGTAGGGAAAATCTGTTATGTAACATATCTCCTTTTTTGTACATAACATCTCTAACATTTTTAAAAAGTCTTCATTCAGCAATTATTCAATGTTAAAAAAAAAGTAAGTTTAAAAACCTATAAGAAGTGCTAATAGCCTCTACATTTGCACTTCCCAAAGTATATTTGCTCTACTTCAAAACAAATTGAACACTGAAAACATAGTTTTAGAAAGTCACCTTTACAATGGGGTCAAAGTAAAGAATTTCAATGATGAGTAACACAGAGAGAACAAAACTGTTGTGTCCCTTGCTGATAAACCGTTAAAGATCTAAATTGTTATAATGGATTTTTCAAGTATTTGAAAACAAAGCATTTTCCCTTGAGACTTTTAAATTAAGGTTTAGCTACTGTCTTACTTTGAAAATGAAGTAGTTTTAATAAAGAAAATGTGAGTTAAGGAGCAAAAAAGTGATTTAGAGTTGACAAACTTGGAAGCAGATGCAGCATACAGTCATGTGACATATTAAAAGAAGAATATCTGATTACATTTTGTGACAACCAAGTTCATTCATTGCAAATGTGAAAAATATTTAGTATCTATGTGTGCTTGTAACATCTGCATCTAGATATCTAGAAACATATCCTGATTTAAGAGAGATCAATAGATATAAAATAAAACAGCTTCCAGCTTGCCACCCGAGGCTTATAGATTGTATGGTCATGACAAGCCCCTGGTTCTGAACAATTTTACATGGGAAGAAGATCTTGTCTAGCACTTACGATCAAAGTAAATGAAAACTTTGTGTGATATTAATGGAAATACAAGATACAGTCCATAAGCAAGTTGCATTAAAGGGACACTGACAGGCCCGATAAACATATTTAGTTATTCCTATGCAGTCATAGATCTATTAAAGTGTATTCCAATGATATAAGAGTACCCCCTGTCCGCATTTTAAACCATGTAAAAACAACTTTATATTCATCTGTCAATCACCTTCCATTATGCCCAAGGGGCGTTTTTCTCCCACCTTTGTGCCCAGCCGTGCCCCAACTGTAATTTCCTAGCGCCGCCCAGCTCATTATTATTCACTGCTCTGGGCGGCTTTTACAGTCCCCGATCCTGCCGAGCCGGCGCATGCCCAACAGAAACGTATGGGCATCGCCCTCACTTGTACCTACTGCGCATGTGCTGGATAACTTGCACGGCACCCTCACTCGCAGTGCGCCTGCGTCCCTTATTCAATGCGGTGGCATCAGCGTCTCCTGCTGCGCCTGCGCCGACTCAGCGCAGTGAATAATAATGAGCTGGGCGGCGGTAGGAAACGACAGTTGGGGCGTGGCTGGGCACAAAGGTAGGAGAAAAAACGCCCCTTGGGCATAAAGGAAGGTGATTGACAGATGAATATAAAGTTGTTTTTACATGGTTTAAAATGCGGACAGGGGGTACTCTTATGTGATTGGAATACACTTTAGTAGATCTATGACTGCATAGGAATATCTAAATATGTTTATCGGGCCTGTCAGTGTCCCTTTAAATGTTCAGAAGCAGCTTACACGTTTTGACTGTAGCACATACTCTTAATTACAACATAAAAATAAAATGAAAAATAAATCATTTTACTATCCTGCAGTATTCCCCTACATAGACTTATAGAAACCTAAACACAATTAAGAAATAGGGTGGACCATAGGAAACTACAAACTGCAGATGGCTCTGCAGTACTGAAAATTGCCAAAAATTGTCAGCCTATTTTTTCCTAAATTTTGTTGTATAAGATCTTAAATTGTGTAGGGTTGTGTAGAATTATAGTATAGTATATACAATGTATTAGATAAACATATTTTTTGGGGAGGATGGGGGTGAGGGGATAATAAATAAAAAAATACCCTATTCAGTGATGCCCCAAAACCAGGCAGCCCTGTGTACGAGCCCAGTTTGGCCTGCTTTGTAATACTAGTTTTGTAAAACTAATTGAAAATAATTGCTTATGGGAACAGTTAGAGATTTTTTTTTTCCTGATGCATGAAGCCCTTTTACATCTCTCAGAAATATATTAGCTATTCCTCTGTAGTGATAGTAGCTATTACTACAGTGTGTAACAGGTATATCTAAATAAGTGGTCAGCATATTTTACAGTTGACATAGGATATGGATGGGATTTACAATGGGAACTTTATTGATGTTTTTACGCGAGGGGTACAAATGTTTGGTATGACTTATATGACTCAGTTCAAACCTCTACCCATTAAGGGTTTAGGAAGTCCTAGTCAGTGATTAAAAGCTATCTTTGTATGCACACTAAGGCCCCTTTCACACAAGCGATACGGATTATGTCCAGATCTGTTTAGGAAAAACTGAAGGTTTAGCACGCAAATTCAGTCAGTTTTCTCTGTGATTGTGTTCAATGATTCCGTTTTTTTCAACACACATGAAAAAAAACAACTGAAGAATAACAATCTACATCTCCTAGCAACCATCAGTGAAAAATGCATTGCATCTGGATTGTATCTGGATGCAATGCGTTTTTCACAAAGCCCCATTCACTTCTATGGAGCCAGGGCTGCTGTGATTCTCACGCAATGCAGAATTGATGCATGAAAATCAACAATCATGTACACAGACCCATAGAAATGAATGGGTCAGGATTCAGTGCAGGTGCAATACGTTCAACTCAAGCATAGTACCTATATGGAAAACTTGCTCATGTGAAAGGTGCCTAACCAGGAAGGCTGTCATTGAGTCCCTACTCCCTACTCTATAAAGTTATACTTAGTCTTTTCTTATATAACATTCTACTCAGCCACCTCCCTTCCTCCTCCCTACCCCCTCATCGGCTCTAAATCACGCTTCTGGTGGATTAAAAATAATTTTAATGATCACAGGTTCCTTTTAACTGAGCTTAAACCTTTAATTTAACAATTTGAGCAAAGACAGAATGAAATAATTTATATATGTGGATCTTCAAAGACTTTTTAAATGTCATATCTTCCATTGCCTATAGAATTTTAACAATGCATAATGCCCATTTCATTGATACGAAAGTTGGTATAAGGTTTTAATCAGAAATAATTTATATTTCAAATGCATCTTGTTGTATGCAAATTGCACTATAATTTGCTCATAAGTTTTTCATATGCTTACAAAGGATTCAGTGGAACTATATTGAATGCTTACCATGGAGACATCATTAGAGATAAGACCCCAGGGACAAAATTAAGAAAACAGCATTGTATATATTAAATACAAAATGAATCTAAGTTGAGTAAGACATCTGAATCATTGTAGAGCAACTGCAAACAATGCTGCGATGAAATGAGTTATTAACTGGCTTTATTTTCATGTTGTACACCATCTAGCATTACTGTGCTGCCTTTCATAGCTATAATAGAAAAGAATAAAGTAATTACCAAGTGGAGATGTTCTTTATCCTTAACCCTTTGATACGAGAGATAATAGGCCACCTGAAATCCAGTTTGCTGTGTATTATTTTGGTAGTTTTTATGTTTACTTTAAGTTGTAAATTATCAATGTTGCTTCAGCACCTTACATCGTAGCTGTCAAAATCCTACAGTCGTAGATTCTAAAGCATTAAAGGGGATATCCAAGTTCTATAATGCCCCCCCATATTCCCGGACGCCTCTGGTTATATTTACCTCGGCACCCGCATTGCTTCTCATACCGGCACGACCGCCGCTGCATCTCCCTGTTGCGCGGAACATCTGCAATCTGAGGGGGCTGGGGGACAGCCAATAGCAGGCCGTGACAGGGATGAACCTCCCTAGCCTTGTAAGTGATGTTTTCATCTGCGCGACGGGGAGAAGTAGTGGCGGCCGTGCCGGTATGAGAAGCGACGTGGGTGCCGGGGAGCGAGGTTTGTATAACTAGTGTGAGGGTCCCGGACATATGGGGGGGGGGCATTATAGAACTTGGATAACCCATTTAAAGTATACTTATGTGTTCCTAAGATGACTGATGTGGGATGGTCAGCTTTGATAAAAATAAAAATAAACATGAGTCTGCCATGTAGCAGATCTTCCTGGTCCCAGCTATAGTTTATGCAAATGTTCTCAAAGTGCCTAGACTTCACCACTGGTTTTGCAGTTGCTAATGGTGGCCATACACATTGAACAGACGTACAGAAGTAGATTCATGATTCAGTAGTCTGGTGAAGTATCATCTGGTAGATTCAGTCATATATATTTTAGTACATAGTGGCAATTACAATCATTCACATTGGCCGTACATGTTCAATGACACTGGGGGAAGAACGAATGATCTTTCTGGGAATTTTTCTTCAAAGGAAGATCATTTGTTCTTTAATAGTGATGAGCGGAATAGGCAATATTAGTTTTTGCAATATTTTGCAAATTTTTCACATTATATTAGCAATAAATTCGCGAATTCTAGAATTTGTGATCTCTAATCATTATTTTTGCAATTGTGCAAATCGGCACTAATGACGAGCATATTTTTTGAGCAATACATGCAACTTCATATTTTATCAGGTCTGAGTAGATATTAATGATTTGTGCACTAAATATTGTTGTGACATCACAGCACTATGTCTGTATGGACAGCATAGAAACAGTAATCCCTATCACATTACTTAACACCCTGCACTGGATCCTATTAGCTACACTATATCACTATATAACCTACAATAACTATCTCCCACTAACTATCTGTATTATATATATATGAGCTAACTATCTAATGTAATTATGTGATTATGTAGAGGCCGTCGAGGCCATCTTGATTAATGAAACCGCGTGGTATGTTGCACGGTGACTTGATAACATAATGACATCATTATGCTGGCCGGCATGGTGACGTCGTACGTCAACGCACACGAGATTTTGTGTGGTATATTTAATCAAGATGGCCGCGATGGCCTCTTCGTGCCCGAATAGATGAGGTGACTATGTACTCTTTTTGTTTCTACTGCCACTTCAAGGAAAATTGATTTGTTACCACAAAGCGCAAAGAAATTCGGCTTCACAGGGAATCACATTTTTCCTGAAATAATGATAAAAGTCAATTAGTTTATTCTAGTCAATTTGTTTCATTATCAATAATTTGTTCTTAACACTTATTTCATATTAGGATATTGCATTATAGAATCGCCTGTTATAGGTCATTGTCAACAATTCATTTTTTCTTTGTCTAACTATATGGCTTGAGAGTGCAACACCGTATAAAACATTAGTGGAAAAAAAATATTCCCTTATAAAATGGATCTGATGAACATATTTAATCTTATCAAGTTGAGATTATTATCATAGAAAATTACGTGACCTGAAAGATTGTTTGTTAGAATGATTATTCGCTTGTTTGTCTTTGATTACTTCTTTTATGCTGAGATAAAAATAATTGTTTTCTGCCATCTACCATCATTTATAAGGCAATTAGAGCTGAGCGATTTGGATTCTTTGCTGAATTTGCTTCGTTACGAATCAATTTGTCACGAACAACATTAAATCAGCTATATCCTGGTCTGCAGGGAGAGTGTATCTCGGTGTATATCGGTGTATACATAGCTAGTCCTTTCTGGTAGTGAAACCGTGCGTCAGTATGACAGACAGGTCTCATACAGTATATGGACATGTGCATTGTTGTGCAGGCCACCAACAGTCCTAGCTAATCCCTTACTAAACCAAAATAAAAACATTTAGTAGATTTTAGTAAAGAAAAAACACTGTGTGCCCCTGCAGAAATTCTATCCCAATTACTTTTTAGTGGAACAAAAAAAGGACATCCAATAACAGTAAAATTATACAGGTTATTTACCTCAATTTGAGAATCAAGGCATAATAGAATTGTCTCCTATGGAGCCCTTCAGCTTCAGATTACAGTCCCAACACTGTCCCTGAACTGTCCTTGCAGTATCCCTATGTTCTCCTTATGCTCTTCCTACAGTGTCTGAAAACTCTCCCTACGATCTCCCTACACTGTTCCTGCATTGTCTCTGCACTCGCCCTATCCAATATTCTATAATTAAAGGCTTTCTTGAATACTGTCCCAAGTATCCCAAGGAAAATGACAATTTTTTTTGCCTTGGTAGGGCCAATAGATTAATATGGAGATATATTAGTGCTCTAAATAGAGGGAATTGGTTTGGAGTCATAATGTGGACAAGCACATAAGCCCTAAGGATTCCCATAGATAACCAGAGGCTTCTCTGTTTGTAAATAAGCCCACAATCAGTGTTTGTTTACCAAGCTGACAGAAAGCTACATACAGTGAATGTAAAAAGTCTACACACCCCTGTTAAAATGTCAGGTTAATGTGATGTAAAAAAAATGAGACAAAGATAAATCATTCCAGAACTTTTTCCACCTTTAATGTGACCTATAAACTGTACAACTCAATTGAAAAACAAACTGAAATCTTTTAGGTAGAGGGAAGAAAAAATAAAAAAATTGATTAATATGGTTGCATAAGTGTGCACACCCTTTTGATTTTATTACAGCACTTAGTCTGGGTATGAGTCTATCAGCATGGCACATTTTGACTTGGCAAGATTTGCCCACTCTTCTTTGCTTTTAGCAGAAGCCTAAAGGTTTGGTGCCAATATTGACTGTATTTGGAACTGTTCATAATTCTCTCTAACTTAACTAAGGCCCCAGTTCCAGCTGAAGAAAAACAGCCCCAAAGAATGATGCTGCCACCACCATGCTTCACTGTGGGTATGGTGTTCTTTTGGTGATGTGCAGTGTTGTTTTTGTGGCAAATATATATTTTGGAATTATGAGCAAAAAGTTAAATCTTGGTTTCGTCAGACCATAACACCTTTTCCCACATGCTTTTGTGAGACTTCAGAAGTGTTTTTGCAAAATGTAGCCTGGCTTGGATGTTTTTCTTCGTAAGAAAAGGCTTTTGTTTTGCCACCCTACCCAATAGCTCAAACATACTGTATAAAGAATACAGGAGATTGTTGTCAAATGTACCACACAGCCAGTATCTGACAGATATTTTTGCAGCTCCTTTAATGTTGCTGTAGGCCTCTTGGTAGCCTCCCAGACCATTTTTCTTCTCGTCTTTTTATCAATTTTGGAGGGACATCCAGTTCTTGGTAATAACACTGTGCCATATTTTCTCCTCTTGATGATGACTTCACCATGTTCCATGGTATATATAAAATTCCTTGGAAATTCTTTTGTACCCTTCTCCTGACTGATACCTTTTAACAACGAGATCCCTCTGATGCTTTGGAAGCTCTCTGTGGACCATGGCTTTTGCTGTGGGATGCGACTAAGAAAATTTCAGGAAAGACCAACTAGAGCAGCTGAACTTTATTTGGGGTTAATCAGAGGCACTTTAAATGATGGCAGGTGAATGCTGACTCCTATTTAACATGATTTTGAATGTGATTGCTTAATTCTGAACACAGCTACATCCCCAGTTATAAGAGGGTGTGCACACATATGCAACCACATTATTTTAGTTTATTTTTTTCTTCACTCCACCTAAAATATTTCGGTTTGTTTTTAAATTGAGTGGTATAGTTTATAGGTCACATTAAAGGTGGAAAATGTTCTGAAATGATTTAGTTTTTTATCATTTTTTTACAGCACAGAAACCTGACATTTTAGCAGGGGTGTGTTTACTTTTTATATCCACTGTATAATCACCCATAGTTTGCTTAGCTTTTAGTTCCTGCACAAATTTCGTATTCAAAATGTTTTACTGATTCTTATCAATAGTCACCTCAATGCAGATTATTTTATGTAATGAGCTTTGAACTTACAGTTGTAGTTGCACCCAGCTTTTAATATTATTTCTACATCTCCTGTCTGTTTTTTATTTTGTAAACGATTACAATTAATATATCTCTGTTTTTAATGAGGTGACATCAAGGTCCCAAATATTACACACCCCACTGAGGAAAATATAGCAGCCACTCAACATCAGGAGAATGCTTTACTTTTCAATGAAATAGGACACTTTAGTCTTTGGTCATTTTGGTAGACATTCAGAGTATGGTGACAAACATAATGTAAAAAAAAAAAAAAAAAAGTTTGTTCATGCACACTATGGCAGAGATTGGACCTTTGGCAAATATTGCAGCATATTGCAGTATCTTCCCCTCCATAAGTTTCTGAATTCAGAGGTACTGCAGTCTGTAGCATATAGCTGTCCTTATTTATAGTATTATTAATGTTTGGACATGTTTTTGATATAATAGAAAAGCCTGGACTATTACCATACAAGACAGATGTATAAGACTTCTTATCAATTATTTTTTGTGGAGGTAGACAAAAGATACTGCTTCCTCTATAAGTGTTGCCACCAAAACTTCGGTGTAGTACTGCAGGGGTTACCCGCCCTCTTGCTTTTTGTTTAGCTGCTGACTAAGGTGCTGATCTACCCTCCTATTTATTCTGGCTATTTGTTACTCCCCTTTGCCTGAGCAAAAATGTTTATGGTTGATTTGCATACCAGAAAAGGTGCACTTTTTCTGTCATCTACCATGTATTGAACTAGTTCCTATCTTTATTGCCTGACCTGACCCCGGAGTAGCTTCTTGGATACACACAAGCTCAGACTACCCCGACCTAGGGCTTGTCTTTTGAAAATACACAAACTCATCCTGATCTGACCTTTTTCTTGATTACCAATTCTTCCTGATCTCTTGGTGTTTCACACTAGAGTCTCTGACCCATATGGATAAGCTTCCAACTATACCGGGACTACTCTTGGAGCTAGTGGCCTGGTAGGTTTCCTGCAGTGAAGTCCAGATCACTGTACAGAGGTAAAAGGGTGAATACCAAGAAACCTCCAGGATCATGCCCTTCATTTTAGCCCATAGTCAAACTGTTAATAGGCATAGTGGTTCCACACCCACTGACTGTTACACCCTTGTTCATAACAGATCATATTATTCAACATATTTTTCTAAACCACAATTGAAGGAATGCTAGCAGATCTCCACTGCTGAAGAATTTGCATCTAGCAGATCTCCACTGCTGAAGAATTTGCATCTTGACACACATTAAGGCTCTCATTATGGCACCAGATATACACTTTGGAACCTTAAGGGATGTAACATCTTTTAATACACACATAACAGGACAAAGTGGAACTGTTATCCATTAAGACTCACTAAGTATTTGAACTGCAATAATGGTGAAACTTCAGACATCTAAAGAAGATAATCAGATCAATACACCCCTCAAAACATTTTGGACATTTATCTAAAGATATTTTCTATATTTAAAATAAAAAAAATTTCATGAAATATAATCTGGGAATAATGTGCCACTGTGAACAGACCCAGGAAGTATTGTATGAGGCAGATCTAATATTAAAAAAAATGTCCAATGAAATTAGAAATATCACCAAAATATTATTTTTCATTTTTAGACCTCCCAAATTCAAACTGTAAACACAATATATCAGCAATGCCTAAATCTTGCTTATCAATTTATTTCTAAAGTGCACCTCAGTAAAGAGATCCAGAATGGGGAAATTCTCAACATAACAAAAAAAATAAAAAATTATTTAGCTTGAGTTCTAAGAGCAAGAAAGGACACTGCATCACTCATTAGATCCCGATCTCTTCTGTCTAAGAGCCTAGACCTGCTTCTTCTTCCTCTGCTTCCAATAGTGGGCACAGGCGTCTTATGTGCTTCACTCGCTGGTCACGACCTGCCTCTGCTCGCAAGGCACTTCATTGTGTTTCTAGGAGCTTGTACTCCATAATCTGTTCCAGCCTATGGCTAGTCACTTTTGTGCATTTAAGGCACCATCCTCAGATTGAAAGTGCATAATCTTTAGTTATTCTAGTCCTATCTAGTCCTAGTGAAGTTTTGCTTATTCTATATGTCTATTTGCGTACCGTATCCTTCCATTTTACAATCTCTGACCCTCTGCTGACTGTCCATACTACTGCCTGTTTATTGACCCTCAGCTGCCAGCCTAAAACTCTAATTTGTTTTATGGATACTTATGAACTCTGCCTACCCTAACCTTGGACTGTTTCCTGACTAGGAGTATTGCCTAATCCTTTGGTGCTCTGTCTTTGACCCCATGGATTATCTACCAACTATATTGGTGCTCTTACAGGTTGTTGCAACCTTGTGGTTCACACTTAGTGAAGACTAGATCCCTATATAGGGATTAAAGGGTGAAATTCATGGGACCACCAGGATAATACCCTTAGGTTTAACCCAAAGTCAAAACAGTTAGTTGGCATATTGGGTCAACCCCCATTGACCATCACAAGCTGTCAGTAAGCATTGCAGTTGTAGCCTTAAGGAGCTTTTCTAAGATTACTATATGCTTATGTAGTTGCTTACATTATGTGCATTGTTCCCTGTTTCCTTTTTTTTTTTCAATTTGGACTCTCCTGGCCCGTTTTTGTCATGTAAACACTATGGTTGGTTTATATGCTATATATATAGCACTTCCTATTGCTGTACAGAACAAAACCCTTTGCCACTGCGTCAGCACTACCCTTAACAATGCCCTGCTAGTTTTAGCTCCTTCCACCTATCTAGTTACATAGAAACTCACCTATAACTGCCCTTTTTGCTGCCTTGACACATCTATGAACATGACATCACAGAAAATAAAAAAAGAGCTACTTGCTCATAGTCATTGGACCACAGCCCAGAACGGATGATAGGAACAATAAAGGTAAAAGAAATAGATTACTAAATATAGCCACCTTTGATGCAAATCTAAAAACTCCTTTAACTATTGTTCAGTAAGATGTAGGGAATATAAATATATATATATATATATATATATATATATATATATATATTTACCACAATAGAATTGGCTTTCAGTACAGAGTATTCTTGATATTATAAAAAATATATTTGAATGCCACTTTCCAGATAGGTGTTCTGAACACATACAATATTTGAATTTTAACATCTATGGACATCTTTACTTATTGACAAAAATGTTGACTTGCAACTTTGTTTGCATGCATTATCAGTTATATCCAAGAGCAACATGAACCGTGGTGGTGAACAGGAAATGAAACAAAAGTGAGTTTAATAAAATAAAAAAAATAAAAAAAATAAAAGATTTTTCCTGGGGTTCATACACAGCCGCTTGGTAAAGAGAAGTTTTGATTGCCTTGTAATGTGAAGTACTTTTGCAGTTTGATGAAATTTGTATTGATTTTTGTTCAACTTCAGTGGAAATCCACAGAATAAAACTTCCAGCAGTAGTTGCCATAAGGTACATTTAATATGTTACAATATATACTGTATGTACATTTAGAGAGTCAGTGATACTCAGAACAAGAATTCCCATAGTATAAGTGGCTGAGCATGTGTGGTTACTATCCATTAACCTTTTCATTGCCAGTACAATTTTCACGAAACCTGATATGTAAACTAATTTAGAAAATCATATCACATCCATAGTCATACAATCTCTTACAGTACATACCTCCTACAATATAAAAATGTAAGCAAGTTATAATTACTGGCACATTTAACAACTTTGCATCCAAGTGTTTTATATATATATATTTTTTTAATGCATCAAAATTTGTGCTTGTGGCTAAACATGTGACCCAAGAAGAGCTTAAAGATTTCAACATAACCTTAAAATAAAAGTATAAGATGTGCCCTGTAAGCATGCCTCATGTCTATATCTACATGATTGGGGGTACTATCTCTCCTTGGGGAGGGAATGGCTCAGTCGGCCCGGGGAAATTTATAGGCCATGTTCCTCTGGAATTCTAGGAAGAAAGGGATGCAAATGAGCTCTGCCTCTAATGCAACCAGATGTAAAGTAGCTATCCTATAAGTCTATGTTTGACCCTTTAAATAGGTCATAGACATTACTCAGATATTAAATAAGCAAGCCAGCACCTCATTTGCAAACAGCTGTTTTGGGGTGATTGCCTCTTATCAGTGCAGAGCAAAGAGTACCCAGTAGCGTTAACCTTCACAGTATGAGGATGAGTGATCCCTTCTGCGAGTACTGTTTAGACAGCACAATCTATTGCCTAGAAACAATAATTTACTTGCCTACATCAACAAGCGTTTCGTCCAGTGGCGTAACTACCGGGGAAGCAGGGGAAGCAGCTGCTTCGGGGCCCGGGCTGCCAAGGGGGCCCGGCGCCCCGGCTTAAATATCGTGTTCATTTTCATGTTAGTTAAATATCGTGTTCAGGGCCCCTTCACAGCAGCCGCTAGTGTGATCTAATTTTACTGTCTGCTAAAGTCTCCTGGTCTGGGATTCGAACCCACAACCTCCAATCTATTAGTGAATCAGTGGCAAAGCATTTACCCTCACAGCCATAAAGGCTGCATTACAACTGACTGTAAAAAAAAAAAAAATACATCTATACACATGACAGCTGCCAAAACACACCTAGCACTGCTATATCTGTATATGACAGCTGTCCCTGCACACTCAGCTCTGCTATATCTCTATATATGACAGCTGCCCCAGCAAACCCAGCTCTACTACATCTATACACATGACAGCTGCCAAAACACAGCCAGCTCTGCTACATCTATACACATGACAGCTGCCCCCAACACACCAGGCACTGCTATATCTCTATATGACAGCTGTCCCAGCACACTCAGCTCTGCTATATCTCTATATATGACAGCTGCCCCAGCAAACCCAGCTCTACTACATCTATACACATGACAGCTGCCGAAACACACCCAGCTCTGCTACATCTATACACATGACAGCTGCCCCCAACACACCAGCACTGCTATATATCTATATGACAGCTGTCCCAGCACACTCAGCTCTGCTATATCTCTATATATGACAGCTGCCCCAGCAAACCCAGCTCTACTACATCTATACACATGACAGATGCCTAAACACACCCAGCTCTGCTACATCTATACACATGACAGCTGCACCAGCACACTCAGCTCTGCTATATCTCTATATATGACAACTGCCCCAGCAAACCCAGCTCTACTACATCTATACATGACAGATGCCCAAACACACCCAGCTCTACTACATCTATACACATGACAGCTGCCGAAACACAGCCAGCTCTGCTACATCTATACACATGACAGCTGCCCCCAACACACCAGCACTGCTATATATCTATATGACAGCTGTCCCAGCACGCTCAGCTCTGCTATATCTCTATATATGACAGTTGCCCCAGCAAACCCAGCTCTACTACATCTATACACATGACAGATGCCTAAACACACCCAGCTCTGCTACATCTATACACATGACAGCTATCATATATAGAGATATAGCAGAGCTGAGTGTGCTGGAACAGCTGTCATATAGAGATATATCTGAGATACTGCTATATCTGTATATGACAGCTGTCTCAGCACATTCAGCTCTGCTACATCTCTATATATGAGCAGCTGCCATGTGTATAGATGTACACTTAGCCAGCTATAACATTAGAAGTCTCATATTTTTTCAGCCAGCATCAAGGCAGCTCCTATGGTCTAGTGGTTAGCTGTTCTGCCTCTGAAGCAGAAGGTCGTGGGTTCGAATCCCAGCAGACCCTTTTCTGAAATACAAGCACTGAGTCCATATAAGGACATACAGGGCGGGACACAATACAAGGCGGGACACAGGAAGAGGCTGCATCGCATCGCTGACATGGAGGTAAGTAGAAGTGTTTATTATTTTTTTTTTAATACCCGACTGTTACTGCCATGGGGGGAGCGGAAGGCACCTGATACTGGCACATGGGGGGGAGTGGGGTTGGCACCTGATACTGGCATGGTGGGGGGGGGGAGAGAGGCACCTGATACTGGCATGGGGGGGGGGAGGGAGGGAGAGAGGCACTTGATACTGGCACTTTTTTTGTGGTGGTGGTGGGGGGGGGAAGATGGCACTATGATACTGGGACATGGGGGGGGGGAGGCACCTGATACTGGCACCTGGAGGGGAGAGGGGGGGTTGGCACCTGATACTGGCACATGGGGAGGGGGGAGGGAGAGAGGCACTTGATATTGGCACTTTTTAGTGGGGGGGGAGATGGCACTATGATACTGGGACATGGGGGGGAGGAGAGAGGCACTTGATACTGGCATGTGGGGGGGGGGGGGTTGGCACTATGATACTGGCACATGGGGGGAGAGGCACTTAATACTGGCACTTTTTTGCGGGGGAGATGGCACTATGATACTGGCACATGGGGGGAAGAGAGAGGCACTTGATACTGGCACATGGGGGGTGGGAAGGAGAGAGGCACTTGATACTGGCAGATGGGGGGAGATGGCACTATGATACTGGGACATGTGGGGGGGGGAGAGGCACTTGACAATGGCACATTATTGGGGGGCATTATGGGGGACACTAGGCTGGCAGCCTATCAGAGGCCGGACACTGAGGGGCATCTACTGGGGCACTATATATGGGGCATTTTATACTGGTACATTTTGGGGGGCACTAGCAGGAAGGGGGGAGAGGAGCACTATGGGGGAATTTACTGGGGGCACTATATAGGGGTATTTTATACTGGCACATTATGGGGGCACTATGGGGACATTAGCTCAACTGGGGGCACTATATAGGGGTATTTTATACTGGCACATTATGGGGGCACTATGGGGACATTAGCTCAACTGGGGGCATTACAAGGGTGTATTTTTTGCACTGTCACATTATAAGGAGAATTATTACTACTGGGGGGGGGGGCATAATGGTGGGCTTTATTACTCCCCCATGGTATGACCCCCTAGTAGCAGCACCGGCCTCTCCCTGCTTTGCTATCCCACTGCCCCTTCTCCAAATCCTTATTATAAAATCTTTCTCATTAGGATAAAACACAACATCAGCTCCGCCGAGCCCCCGGCCAAGTGTGGAAGTGGCGTCCGAGATCCCCAAGGGCCAAGCCAAGTAACTGTAAGTGTTCATGTGGAGTATGTTTATGTTATGCACATATAGCCTACACTGTGCCCCACAATATACAGTATACCGCTACACTGTGCCCCACAATGTACAGTATACCTCTATACTGTGCCCCACAATGTACAGTATACCTCTATACTGTGCCCCACAATGTACAGTATACTGCTACACTGTGCCCCACAATATACAGTATACCGCTACACTGTGCCCCACAATGTACAGTATACCTCTATACTGTGCCCCACAATATACAGTATACCTCTACACTGTGCCTCACAATATACAGTATACTGCTACTGTGCCACACAATATACAGTATACCGCTACACTGTGCCCCACAATGTACAGTATACCTCTATACTGTGCCCCACAATATACAGTATACCTCTACACTGTGCCTCACAATATACAGTATACTGCTACTGTGCCACACAATATACAGTATACCGCTACACTGTGCCACACAATATACAGTATACCTCTACACTGTGCCTCACAATATACCTCAACACTGTGCCACACAATATACAGTATACCGCTACACTGTGCCTCACAATATACCTCTACACTGTGCCACACAATATACAGTATACCGCTACACTGTGCCACACAATATACAATATACCTCTATACTGTGCCCCACAATATACAGTATACCGCTACACTGTGCCCCACAATATACAGTATACCTCTACACTGTGCCACACAATATACAGTATACCGCTACACTGTGCCACACAATATACAGTATACCTCTATACTGTGCCACACAATATACAGTATACCGCTACACTGTGCCAAAGGAGTGGGGTTTACACAGGAGGAGGGAGGTGCGAAGCGCGCTGAGGGGGGCCCTTACAAATATTTGCTGTGGGGCCCAGTCACTTCTAGTTACGCCCCTGGTTTCGTCTGTTCATTGGGTAAACGGCTACACCTTTAGATGGGCAGATACATCTCAATAAATTAGGGGCATTGCTGACACTCTGTGCACCAGAAACTCAAAACTACACCAGCTAGGGGCTGATGTAGACTTGAGCTAAAACATATACCGCTTTCTGGCATAAGTTATAGTAAACCTGGCAGGCAGCTGTAGGCTCCACTTGCTCCCACTAAGCCTTGCTTCCTTTTCACACTTTAGACAACTAATAAAAAAATTATCTGAAAAAAAAATTGAATACATTTTTATTAGCCATTCATTATATAAAAACAAAAAACTATACTTAATATGTGTCCAAACTATTATAATAACCTTAAGATTTTAGTTCATATGTTATTTATATAAACAGTATAAAAAATTAAAATTACAATCGCTGTTTTCCTATATTTGTGATGCAATTTGTTTACAAGTTAAATAGTTAAATCATATGGACTGCCAAACAATGCTGAAAAAAAGCAATATAGCCATGTCAGTGAAATAAAATTCAATGATGAAAAAAAATGGTCATTAAGGCATTGTAAGGGGAGGTAATTACAGCCATGGTCCTTTGTTTCTTTGTTATGAACTGATGTTATTAATGTATTTTGTTGACTCAGGTATGTAATATGATGTTTCACATGTATAAACTTAATACCCTTGTGTAGATATCCTCAGAAACAATAAAGATTTGTTTCTTGATTTTTCAAGCTGTTTAGATTGGTTTATAAAAGCAGATGCTATGCTATTTGTCAGCATAATTGTTATACATAAGAAACAAATTGCCAGATTTATCAATGCATTTGTTCAAGCATACTGATTAATAGAGCAAACACTTTGGCTTTACATCTATAGTTTCAAAATGATATCTTGCATCACGTTCTTATAGCCACAGATTGTCTGGAGAGCCAGTATAGTCACAAATAGCTGGAGAGCCAGAGAGTATTATCATCATTAGTTTGAATTGCAAGTTTGCGTTTTACTGCTTTATTTAACTCCTTAAGGATATGGTCTTGTTTCGGCCTAAGGACACAACTATTTTTTATCACTTTTTTCATAAAACAATAACTTTTTATTTGTACCTTGATTTAACTATAGGGATACAAATAATATTTTGATTAACTTTTTTAAATTACAGCTGAACCTGTAGTTGAAGCAGAAAAGATACAAGCTGTCAGCTTGATATAAATCTAGCAGAGCAACAAATGGGGAGATCTCTGGATCCATGTAAGGTACAGGGTTGGTTCTAGCTTTGTTAGAAAGAGATTGTCATGTAGTATATGTCTGATTTTCATTTTTTACATTAGTCATGGGATAACCCATTGAAGGATATGGGCTAGTTTAGGCCTAAGGAAACATTTTTTTGTTCACTTACTTTGTAGAGCAATTTTTTTTTTTATTTGTATCACAATGTAACTGTAGAAAAGTTTATTCTTTGCAAGATGAGTCATATATTAGAATATTTTTTATAAGATTTATATAATTATATAAATTGCAAAAGTATAAATCTGAAGATATTGGCCCTTTTACAGAGTGATGAGGGAAGCGTTGCAGAGAGCAATGAGGAGAATTAAAAGCTATTAAATATTTTTTTCTTCACTGTATTCACTTAGGAAAATAAATAGACAGATGAAATGCAGACTGTAAAGTAAATTCATCATTACAAGTGGCCTATCTGACCCAGGAAGAAGTGTAGCAGTGCTTTAAAAATATTAAAATAGACAAATTCCCGGTCAAATGGCATGCACCCCCACATCCTAAGAGAATTAAGTAATGTCATGGACAGACCCTTATTTTCAAAATTAAGGACTATATATTGACAGGGATCATTCCACATGATTGGTGATTAGCAAATGTGGTGCCAATATTCAAAAAGAGGCTAAAAACTATAGGCTGGTAAGAAACATAGAAACATAGAATGTGTTGGCAGATAAGAACCATTTGGCCCATCTAGTCTGCCCAATATACTGAATATTATGAATAGCCCCTGGCCCTATCTTAAATGAAGGATGGCCTTATGCCTATCCCAGTAAAAGAGAGAGAAGGTTTCTGCCTTGGCGCAAAATCACTGGGGAAGACGATCTTTGTGCAAGAGTAATTCTTGGTTTAATAGAAACAACGCGTTTCGGGGATTACAAATTCCCCTTCATCAGGTTTCATAATGATACAATGAATATAGCAAAAAGGTAGACATTTATAGATAAAACATATAGAAAAAACACGAAAAAGATGCACCTGGGTGACGCCCCCTAGAGGGAGGGGCCACACCCAGGTGTCATCCAATGTGCAGCTTCAGTTTTTGAAAAAGCAAACAGTGTTGTGAGTATATAACTGCTCTTTAAGAGTTAAGATTAAGATCGCTGGTACATTTGTAAAATGAGCTTTATTTTTAGCTGGTTTGTTTAGACAATTATTAAAGAAAGACTCCCTGTCATGTGATCGCAAGTACAAGCGGTCACATGACCTAGGAGACCGGAAGTGAAAGCATCCTCTAGTGATCTTATTCCTCTCCCGTAGCTAGGGGGAGAGGCTCCCAGCCCATGATACATTGTATGTATGTTGCGCATGCGCGTGAGTTGTTGCGGGATGGCCACTGTATTTTGTGACATCGGGTGTCACGTGATCGCTTATTTGCATGGTCACCTGATTCTTTTGCCGATGCTATATTTTTTACACAGTGATCCTGGCCATGGAGTATAAGCACAAGGTAGGTGTATATTTTGTACAAGCTGTCGCTATTCGTTTGGAACTCTAATGGATCTTATAATACAATGTATAGCCCATGATAAGATACATATAGTAAATAATGTAGATAAAATCGAAAATAAAAAATCGAGATAATAATCGAAATAAAAGAAATTGAACAAAACAAATCGAATAAAACATTCTATTAAAAATCTAATAAAATTCAAATAGAGAAATGGATAAATAATATTCGGATAAAACTCTGGAAGAAAAAATATAATCTAATAAATATTTTGATAAATAGGTCTTCTGACCAAAGAATAACATGCTCTGCATAGTATCTCTACAGGGCAAGCCTAAGATATATCATTATATACAGCGCAAACATCTATAGGTAGCATTATAGTGAGAAGACTGTCTGTCTGTATGTGATCAGATATTTAGTCAAAGTTCTAGGTTTATAAAAGACAGCTGATAAACAAGTGACAGTAATTTTTTATATATTGTATATATTTTATAGATTGATTTCAAAGGCCTCATTGAGCCCATACGGATTCAGGCTATTAAGTTTAAATATCCAGTACATCTCACGACGTCTGAGGTATTGGACGTCTTTTTGGAGGTGAATTGGGATATATTCAATAGGTGTTACAGTGAACCCAACACTGGTACCATCGTGGTATTCAGCCACGTGTCTGGACACGCTATGTTTCATACATTTTTTCTTTATATTTGAACCATGCTTGTTGAAACGGTTCCGTAGAGTTTGTATGGTGCGGCCTACATATTGTAGATGGCATGGACACGCAAGTACATAGATTACATAGCTGAAGTTACAAGTTAAATGGTGTTGTATTAGAAAGGAATCTCCGGTGATGCGGCTATGGAAGGATGATCTTTGAAGGTTGCTATTACAGCATAAGCATCTTCGGTGACTGCATTTAAAACTGCCTTTCAAGGTCTTAGTATCCATATCCTGATCATTATTAGGATGTGTAGCTGGTCTTAGTTTACTAGGTGCCAGAAGGTTTTTTAGGGTTTTCGCTCTTCTATATGTGAAACGTGGGGTATCTGGAATGATCTGACTTAGTATAGGGTCTCTTTTCAGAATATACCAATATTTCCCCAAAGTTGCCTTTATGACAGTATGTTTCTGGTTATAGGTTGTCACAAAATTATAGCAGTAGGACCCGAGATCAGTTGCCTCCTTTTTTTTCTTTGCTGGAGCCAGGCATTCTGATTGTGTTAGTGTTTTGGCTCTATCTTTGGCGCCCATAATGATGTTATTTGGGTACCCTTTTTGCCTGAACCTGGATGTAAGAATATTGCTTTGTGTGATGAAATCTGTATCCAGTGTACAGTTGCGCCGAATGCATTTGAACTGGCTAAATGGAATATTTGCCTTCCATTTCCTATAGTGTATACTGTCAAAGTTGAGATAGCTGTTGCTATCTACCTTTTTGAAAAAGGTACGGGTTTTTATTTCGTTATTTAAGACAAAAATCTCTAGATCTAAAAATTCTATTGTCTTCCTATCTGATGTGCCTATAAACGAGATGCCCCAGTTGTTGGCATTGAGGTGAGATATGAAGTCCTCAATTGTAGATTTCTCACCATCCCAAATAAAAATAAGATCATCAATATATCTTTTGAAAAAGACGATATTTGGCCAGAATTTACTTTGATATATGAAAGTTTTTTCAAACATTCCCATAAAAAGGTTCGCCAGACTTGGTGCGAAACGCGTCCCCATCGCGGTCCCCCTTGTTTGTTTGTAGATCTGGTCTTGGAAAGTGAATGTGTTATGGGTAAGAATAAAATTCTATAACGTTTGTGATGAAGGTTTTTTGTTCCGTAGGCATTTCGGAATCATTATTTAAAAAAGCGGAAACACATTTTAGTCCCAGTTCATGGGATTTGTTTGTGTATAAAGCTGAAACATCTAGGGTCAACCAATGGTAGCTGTCTCTCCATTCTAGATCTTTTATAGATGTTATAAGGGATGTAGAGTCTTTTAGATATGATTTTAGGGTTATGACATATTTCTGGATGTGAACGTTAATATAGTGGGAGAGATTACGGGTGAGTGAGGCCACTCCGGAGATAATGGGTCTACCTGAGGGATTTTTTGGATCTTTGTGGATTTTTGGAAGATGGTAGAAAGTCGCAAGAGTGGATTCTTTTACTAGGATGTACTCTCTCTTTTTTATCAAGAACTCTAGCTGCTGATTTAATTAATTTCTCAAAATCCTCTCTATCTTTGGTGGATGGGTCCTTGGAGAGTGATTGGTAATAGTTGGTGTTTGAGAGTATGTTATGGGCTTCATTTAGGTACTCCTCTCTATTTTGAATTACAATTCCACCTCCTTTGTCAGCGTTTCTTATTATTATTTTCATGTTGGACTGTAGATTTTTAAGGGCTATTCTCTCACATTGTTTCGAGGTTATGTTTCTTATGGGGGTGTGGTGTAGTTCCCTGGTTGATTTGTTTAACATAATTGGACACTAGGGAATAAAACGTGTCCAAGAAGTTGCCCTTGTGGTGTATGGGATAAAAGCTAGACGGTGGTTTAAGGCCTGATGGGATGGCTTTCACTTCATCTCCCTCAGATATTGGAGTAATGTTAATTGCTGTTTTTTTATTTTTTTATTGTGTTCTCTAGCATTTTAAAGTGTAGTTTCAAGGTGAGTTTTTTAATAAACCGGTTTAGGTCTAAAAACAGATCAAATTCATTGATTTTGTTTGTTGGGCAGAATGACAGGCCTTTAGATAATACTGTAATTTCTGCATTTTTTAGAACATATGATGATAAGTTGAAAATACCCATGCATGCTTAAGCTACTTCACCGAATTTGCAGCTACCACTTCTGTAGGAAGGCTATTCCATGCATCCACTACTCTCTCTCCCTCTAATTTAAAACTATGTCTTTTTGTAGCAGTTTTTCTTCTTTTAAATATTCTCTTTTACCTTGTTGATTCCCTTTATGTATTTAAAAGTTTCTATCATGTCCCCTCTGTCTCGTCTTTCTTCCAAGCTATACATGTTAAGGTTCTTTAATCTTTCCTGGTAAGTTTTGTCCTGCAATCCATGTACTAGTTTAGTAGCTCTTCTCTGAACTCTCTCCAAAGTATCAATATCATTCTGGAGATATGGTCTCCAGTACTGAGCACAATACTCCAAATGAGGTCTCTTTAGTGCTCTGTAGAGGGGCATGAGCACCTCCCTCTATCTACTGGTAATGCCTCTCCCTATTCACCCAAGCATTCTGCTAGCATTTCATGCTGCTCTATTTGGTTGAAAGAAAAAGGAGAAAGTCTTGTACCGTGTTAGCCAATAGAAAAATAGTTTAGTGCTCTCATTAAGAGAAACAAAATAAGAGTATTGCAGGTTTGATACCTTTTAATGGCTAACATCATCACTTCTAATTTTTGTTAGCCATTAAAAAGTATCAAACCTGCAATACTCTTATTTAGTTTCTCTTAATGAGAGCACTAAACTGCTGCTCTATGACATTGTCTGCCTACCTTTAAGTCTTCTGAAATAATGACCCCTAAATCCCTATCCTCAGATACTGAAGTTAGGACTGTATCACTGATTTTATATTCTGCTCTTGGCTTTTTACGCCCCAGGTGCATTATCGTGCACTTATCAACATTAAATTTTAGTTGCCATTTTTGATTATTCCTCTAGTTTTCCTAAATCCTTTTCCATTTGGTGTATCCCTCCAGGAACATCAACCCTGTTACAAATCTTTGTTTCATCAGCAAAAAGACACACCTTACCATTGTGGCCTTCTGCAATTTCGCTGATAAAGATATTAAACAATATGGGTCCCAGAACAGATCACTGAGGTACCCCACTGGTAACAAGACCATGGTCTGAATATACTCCATTGACTACAATGATATGTTGTCTGTCCCTCGGCCACTGCCTAATGCATTCAACAATATGGGAGTCCAAGCACAAAGACTGCAATGCATTGATAAGCCTTCTATGTGGGACAGTATCAAAAGCCTTACTAAAGTCTAGATAAGTGATGACTACTGCGTGATGACTACTGCACCTCCACTATCTATTATTTTAGTCACCAAATCAAAAAAAATCAATAAGATTAGTTTGACATGATCTCCCTGAAGTAAACCCATGCTGTTTTTCATCTTTCAATCCATGGGATTTTAGGTGTTCCACAATCCTCTCCTTAAGTGTGGTTTCCATTAATTTCCCCTCTATTGATGTCAGGCTTACTGGCCTATAGTTTCCCGATTCCTCCCTACTACCTTTCTTGTGAATAGGCACAATATTTGCTAATTTCTACCAGTGATTGGTTAAAAAAATCTGACTTAGAACCTCTTCCTCTGTAAAGACAAATGCATCAAAATATTCATTAGTCTTCCTTCCTGAGGTCCTTTTCCTTCTTCATTTTCCTTTGTAAAAACTGAACGTAAGCATTCATTGAGGCAGTAAGCTAGTTCTTTTTATTCTTCCATATACCTTCTGTCTTTTGTTTTTAATTTGGTAATTCCTTGTTTTAGTTTCCTTTTTTCATTTATGTATCTGAAGAATGTCTTATCGCCTTGACTGGGCTAATTTCTCTTCTGCCTGTGCTTTAGAAGCTTTTATAACTTGTTTGGCCTATCTCTGTCTAATCTTATAAACTTGCCTGTCATCTTTTTTTATTTATATATATATATATATATATATATATATAATTACTAAATGCTATCTTTTTGTTTTTAATGATTTGCCATTTCTGCTGAGTACCACAGCGGTCTCTTCCTTTTTTGCTTTTACTGACAAGCCTAATGCAATTATCTGTTGCCTTTATTAATGCCACTTTTAAGTAGTCCTATTTCTCCTGGACTCCATTGAAACTGTTCCAATCTGATGGGGACTCGTATACCACTAGTCTAATTTTAGAAAAGTCTGTTTTTCTAAATTCTAAAACGTTTGTTTTTGTGTGGTGTGGCTGGTAATCACTAGATCCCAAGCTTTCCCCTACAGTAATATCGGATACCAAATTCCCATTTGTGAATACTAAATCTAAAATGTCCTCCTTCCGGGTTGGCTCCTCCACTACTTGCTGTAGAGATAATCCCAGTAGGGAATTTAGAATATCTGTACTCATGGCAGAACTAGCTATTTTGGTTTTCCAGTTTACATCAGGAAGATTAAAGTCTCCCATAATGATAACTTTCTCTTTCAATGTCATTTTGGCTATTTCCTCAACTAGTAGATCATCTAATTCTTTGACTTGGCTAGGTGGTCTATATATCAGACCTACACGAGTTACCATATGATTATCAAGCTGCAAGGTAACCCAAACTGACTGTAAATTGGTCTCACTAACTTGTATTAAATTAGATTTTATGCTATCTTTCACATACAGGGCCACTCCTCCCCCTTTCTTGCCTTCTCTGACTTTCCTATATAGAGAGAACCGTTGTAGTCATTACTCCCATTGAACCATTTCTCAGTAACAGACACTAAATTATATATTAGCCTTTTATGTAGCACAGTATCAAATGCTTTGGAGAAGTCAAGATATATGACATCCATTGAATCACTGCGGTCAAGTCTAGAACTTACCACCTTATGGAAACTGATTAAATTAGTTTTAAATGACCAATCTCTCATGAAGCCGTGCTAATATGGTGTTATATGCTTATTTTCATTGAGGTACTCCAAGATAACATCTCTTAGAAAACCTTCAAACACTTTACCCTTTAATATCTTTTGCGGGTAAAGTGTTTGAAGGTTTTCTAAGAGATGTTATCTTGGAGTACCTCAATGAAAATAAGCGTATACCACCATATCAGCACGGCTTCATGAGATATTGGTCATTTAAAACTTATTTAATCAGTTTCTATGAGGTGGTAAGTTCTAGACTTGACCGGGGTGAGTCAATGGATGTCATATATCTTGACTTCTCCAAAGCATTTGATACTGTGCCACATAAAAGGCTAATATATAAAATGAGAAGGCTTGGTGTCACGATACTAGTGGAATACTGCTGGAATCCAATGGCAGGGACAAGGCTTAAAACACAGGAAGTACTGGAGAAGTCAAGAGGAAAACCAGCGAGCAGTCAGCAGGTGTCCAGGAGTTGCAGGATAAACTGCAAGGAGTAGGAACAAACCAGAGAGAAAGTTCCTGGCGAGAGGACTGCACAAGCAGGAGCTAAAACACAATACTCAAGCAATGAGTAACAGGTTTGAGAGGTTTATATATGAAACAGGAAGTAAGATGGTACCCAGCTGAGACGCAATCCACCATCGTAACTGAGGGAAAACTTAAGGGCAAGACAGTCTGAACTAAGCAGACATAGCAGGAAGGTTCCTGACACTTGGACTGGGAGAAAATGTCTATATGTGGGTAAGTAACTGGCTCAGTGATAGAAAACAGAGGGTGGTTATTATGGTACACACTCAGATTGGGTCACCATCACTAGTGGGGCACCACAGGCATCAGTATTGGGCCCTATTCTGTTCTGTTTTTCTTAATGATCTTTTAGAAGACTTTCACAGTAAAATATAATTTTTTTACAGATGACACTAAACTGTGTAAAGTAATTAACACAGAAGAGGTCAGTATACTGTTACAGATAGATCTGGATAGATTGGAGGCTTGGGTATAGAAGTAGCAGATTAGGTTTAACGCTGACAAATGTAAATGCTATACACGTGGGAAGGAATAATGCAACTCACATTTACATACTAAATAGTAAAGCATTGGGTAACACTGACATGGAAAAGCACTTAGGAATTTTAGTGGATAGCAAACTAAACTGTAGAAACCAGTGTCAGACAGCTGCTGTCAAGACCAATAGGATAATGATAGCATGATAGGCTGAAATGGATGGACTTATGTCTTTTTTCAGCCTTACAAACTATGGAGGGTCATTTAATAACCTGAAATATGCCTATATTAGGAAGGGTCTGACTGGTAGGCTCGCCTCAATCATCATTTTCTACCCCTGGTTTAGGCGTAGAAAATTGTCTAAATGTAGACCATCTAGGAAGCTGGTTTACATTTAGAAGCAAGCCTTGATGCACCAAAATTATGTAGATGCCAGCGCCACCAGAGCAGGGGCTTTATTAAAATTGGCATCTAAAACACCAGTCTTAATAAATTACCCCTTATGTTACTATTATAATAAATCGACTTGTGAACAGCATAAGATGGTGGGGCTATACCCACCCTAGTTGTTGGCTTTCGTTTCAATAAATTGTTTGAGAAGAGGAAATTACCATTGCATGTGTCTACTTAAAAATGCCCTACTTTCTTGATATAATATCACTGTAACGTGAACTTTTTACATTTTACATATATTTCACCTGAAAGCCAAATATCCCTAACTTTTTGTAAGTAGTATAAGTGCCATGGTTCCAATTGCCATGATCCATAGCATCTAGAGGGTTGAATGGTTAATTAAGACTGGTGTAATATATGATCCTGTTATAGCAGTGTTAACTGTATAATACATCCAGCATCCGCAAGTAATGGAGAAAACAAAGCTCATGTGCACAGACCAGCGCTGTGCTACAATATGGTGGTTATCATTCTAATGTATTGCTATGTAGGAGATTTCGAGCTCTGCTTGAGATAAATTATGCTGAAATCATTATATAGAAATATAAAGAAATTACTGAACACACAATTTTGAACCTAAAAGTTAAGTGACACCAAGATACTCTACAAATTGTTTTAGGACAACATTTAAAGTGTTCTTTTTTGCCAAGATTCTGATATTGATAACATCCCCTCAAGATAGGTCATCAATATCAGATTGGTGGTGGCTCAACATCCAAGATCCCTGCTGTTTAACTGTTTAAGGAGGCTGCAGCCCTCCAGTCAGCTCCATGGCCTCCTTGCAGCTTACCAAGCACAGCACTATCCGCTGAACGGAACTGAGCTGTTCCTAGACTGGCCAAGAAAGAGCTCCGGTGTTTAAACAGCTAATTGACAGGGGTACAGGGATTATGACCCCGCCAATCTGATATTAATGACTAGAGTTAAGCGAAGCAAAGCATTAAAAGCTGAATTTGGTCAAAAGTTTAGGAAAACTTTGATTTGCAACGAATCCAAATTTCCTTGTGCCTTGTGGTAATAAATCAGTTTTTCCTCAAATGACAGCTGCACATGTTGCAAAGTGAAAGTAAGAAGCTTCAAGATCATCCATAATGCCATATAGTCAGCCAATCCGCAGATATCTATCCCCTGTGATGTCACAGCCCTAGAAAACCCTCTTCCCATGCGGACTCTGCCATGTTCCTGTGAACTGAGCATAGGGAGAGTCTTGCTGAAAATGATTAATAGACGTATATTGGAGAGGGAGAGTTCAGGGAGACTTATTCTGCATCAGTTTTATTTATTTATTCCTAAATTTACTTATTCCTACATCAGCCATAAACTAAGCATGCCAACCAATACCATCCAGTCTGAACCCCTTAGGGGGGTGAGGTGTTAATGATCACCATCCTCATCTTTTTATGAAGTTACTTCTTCCAAAACTTCCTTCAAAGTCTCCATGTGCTAGAAAAGAGCAAGATGCAGAGAGGGTAGGAGCTGGATGTTCCTAAGCTCAGATAAAGACATCACAGCCTTCTCATTGGCCCACAAGCAAGAATGGAGGTTACTGATGAAAAAAAAATCTAGAATATTCGAAATAACAAATTTATATCACTATATTCTAAATATTTGCAAATTCTCGAAGTGCCGATATTCGCGATTAGTATTCGCTATTAGAATATTCGCGCCCAACACTACTGGTTAGATGGGAGTACAATATGCAAATTATTGCTGCTCTGGCCTTCGATCTCCTACAGGTTATTTGACAGTAAACACAGTATATTAATCAGCTCTGGCAAAACCACTTCTCCAAGCCCAGCGCTCTCCTGGATACAGATGGGAGCCCTTCTGAAATCTGCTTTTCCTCCTATTCCACATCATCTAATATCGATAAGAATGTCATCAGGAATAGTGTTGAGTGTGAATATTCGAAAAGCAAATTTTTATTGCGAATATCATCACTTTCAGAATTCACGAATATTTAGAATATAGTGCTATATATTCGTAATGACAAATATTCTTTTTTTATTTTATTTTTTAACACAGTACACATCAGGTGATCATCCCTCCCTTTGTCTAGCTTGTGGGCCAATGAGAAGGCTTTGTCACAGCTTAGCAACATCCCTAGCAACCAATAGAAAAGTTGCCTGCCCCTTACTATACAAGTTGCACGCATTGCGAAAAAATATGTGCATCATTAATTGCCAAAAATTTGCAAGCGCAAATATATTGACGCACTCTATCTGCATATAAAGCTATTCTTGCTGTGTCAACCATTTTCTTCAGTCTCAGGAAACTTATACCAGCTTGAAAGATGTAGCATAAGCGACCCACTCCAGTTTTACGCAAATACATTGACGATTTTCGTAATCAAGAATATAATCTCAAATTCGCAAATTCGCAAATATATGATGGATATTCTACAAAATATTTGCGAAATATCGCAAATTCGAATATTGCCCCTGCCGCTCATCACTACTTGCCAGCTAAACCCCATACCAGCAACAGCCCCTATTTAAAGGTGCATTAAAGGTGCCATGTTTCCCTTAACAATGAAGACCGACTATAAAGCGTGGTCTTCATTATTAAATGAAAGGCAGCTGCGGGCTAATAGGCCACTGTTCTTCACTGCAGCCTGGCCGCAACCTGCTCACAGCACAGCTGCTCCATGTGATCGTACACTAGGGCAGAGTAGCCTGGGTATACCTGATTTATAACAATTTGTGACAAATTAATTTGTAACTAATCGAATATCTATGATAACTTGAGCTGAATCTAATTTTCTAGACTTCACACAACTCTATTCATGACCTATCCTGAGAAGTGGACTTAACCTGCTTTTCATCAGAAGCCTTATACCTTTAAATTTCTTAGGAGGTAGTTATTGTTTTATAGTCACACTATATTTAATCTGCATTCAAGCCAAGGCTTATTTTGTAGTGTATTTAGTAGCTCTTGGCCATGCTGTCATGCTTTATTGGAATTAACTATTTTTCTTAATCCCTGCAAGCAGTATTCAGTATTCAACATGAATGAGCTCTTTCTTTGCTGCAAATATTGCCACTAAGTTTTATAATCAGCTTGGACCAGAGCTGTGAGTATTCCAATCTGCATTACAAATATGGGATTTAACCAAAGCATCAACAAAGAGTAATACAGTAACAGATCTTGTCAGTGTGTCCTTTCTTCTAAGCAATATGGATATGCTGCACTTCTCTATAAAGGAAATAATAATAGGATTAGAAAAGCAGTGAGGACACTGGGATGTTAACCCAGACAAAAGGATGCTAAACGTTTAAAAGATTGCAGTTTGGTACTGGGAATTGTAATCCATTTGCGCTAAATGCTTTGACTATTCTAATTATGCAAAAAGCACAAAAGCCAAATACATTTCAAGTCTATCATCTGTCCAGTGGGATTCATAATTAAATAGTATTTCAGTTAATGAAATTTTAGTTAGTATGAAGGAACTGAGAAGAAGAGTCAAGCTCTGCCAGTGTGGCATTATCTTTGAATTACAATGTGTAAGATGTGGCAAGCCAGTGCTACATAAAGTCTTGGATTAACGCCTAATTCCTGCAGAACACGGAAACGCATTGTGACCTAACTAAATCTCAACCACATAGGTCACTTGCAAATTGGTGTCATACATACAGATTACAACACTAATTTATTTTATTTAGCATGAAATATGAAGGGAAAAAGCCATATTATACAATCTATTTTGAAGATTTAAAATGGCCTTGAGATACGAGAACCTCACATTTGTATCTTAAAGGGGCTATCTGAAAATGAATCATACTGGTCTCCTAGAAATGAATAGGCTACAAAGACAAGACCAGTGTTCCAGAGTGAGAAATGCTTTTTGTAGCTGTTCCCAGCTTTGTCCCTACTTGTCAACTCTCCAAGAATGTCTGGAATACACTCGAAAACAAAGATATTGTGGAAGAGAAGGAAAATCTCCTCTGCACTGCTGTAGACACAGGTTGCAATGTCAGGACATTGTCTATGTTGGTGCCTGATACTGAAAAGAGTTGCAGGAACAAGGAAAGGTGTCATGTCTGGTCAAGGGCTGGTATAAATAGGAAGATTTTGCCTGGGATCTGTATAGACATGAGTCTGGTTTGGGGTCTATATAAAGTTGGTCTGTATAAATAGGGCCTGTATTAAGGATGGTTTGGTCTGAAATGTTTATTAAGGGAGACTCATCTGGAGATTGTATTAGAGGGGTGTCTGGCCTGAGTCTGTATTAAAAAGGGTCTGGTTAGTGGTCTGCATAAATGGGAGGCCTTATATTAGGTCAGTATAAATAGAGGTCAGGTTTTGGGTCTGTATATATGAAAAAGAGATCTGTATAAAAGCGGTATATATATATATATATATATATATATATTATGGTCGTGGCTACGGATACTGGTGCTAGCGTGGTGAGCCCAGGAACCTAGACATACCATTGAACTAAGTAGGCCTGGATTGTGCCCATAGCCGTGAAACGTGGGTAGCCTATAAGGGGGCATACCCTGAGGAAGCCCTTGAAAAAGGGGAGGGAGGGTGGGGCACGAGATGACGCCGGCGTCGGATGACCGTGGGAGGGGAGTTTATGAAGCCTACGCCCCTCCCACAATCACAGGCTGCAACAGCCTTGACAATTATGGTCGTGGCTACGGATACTGGTGCTAGCGTGGTGAGCCCAGGAACCTAGACATACCATTGAACTAAGTAGGCCTGGATTGTGCCCATAGCCGTGAAACGTGGGTAGCCTATAAGGGGCCAAAAAGCAAGGTAAGGTAGATTTGGTATTTAATTGAAGGGTACATGGTTTACAATGCCCGTTTGCGGAAAACGTCTGATGTTTCCTGATGCTGATTTGGAAGGTACCTGGTAAGGCAAGATGACTCCCAACGTCCCATCTTGCGGATGTTATGGCTGGGAACGTTGTGCTTGGAGGCTGCGGAAGCCGCCCCGATCCGAAAACGAGTGACCTGAAATGGTTTTGATATCGAAACCTAGGCTGGCGACTAGAAGGTGAATGTGGGAAATGGTTTGCGTGGTCGTGGATTGAAGGGCAGTCGCGGCCTGTCTGGGGAGGAATGACCCAAGGAGCTTGTTGATTGGTTGAAACCCGGGACTGGACATCATTGTTGGAGGACCTGAAATACTTGACTTGGACTGGGGGCACTGATTGCGACATTTTGGTGGAAGGTAGTAGCGGGATGAAATGGTCGTGACTCCAAGCTAACTGGCTCTTGGTCGGACCCTTGGATTTTGGGGAGAACCTGTGAATTCCCCTGGCCGCAAGACTCATGGAAACCTGGATACATGGCCGCTTTTAGATGGTGCTGGGATGGAGCCCGAAGGTTGCTGTCTAGGAATTGGAAGCTTCCCAACAGATCCCCTGAGACTGATTGCCTGGCGTGAGTGCATGGCAGGCTGTTTTTTGAATCCCCCTAGGGACTGCATCGATGGCGGGGGACGCAAATATGGCCTTGCTACCTGGATGATTCAGAGTGAAGTAGTATTGCACCCCTGCCATGTGCAATCTGATGGAGTTGTGACCAAGTGAAAGGTGATTTTTTTTTTTTTTTTTTTAGGGATTTGGCGTACGAAATAGTTTGCGCTGGTCCATGCGTAGGGTGTTGAACTCTGGAGGGGACAATCCTGCTGGATCCGCTCTGGCATGACCTGAGGATGTGGATTGGGACCTGGAAGCAACTGGGAGAGGAGGGACGGGGAGGCGGATCTCTGGACTCCACTGCCGACAGCCTGGTCTGAATGACTGAAACGGAAGTGTCCAGGGTGTTGATGGAGACGTGCAGCTGAGTCATCGACAACTGGATTGTTGACATGACATCTGCTCTTCGGAGTGAGAGGAATCAGATACCAGGAGTTGATAAAGCTCAGCCTTCCTGGCCGAAGCTGGGTAACGAAACCTTCTTTTGGTTAACTCAGCTATGATTTTGGGGATCGTCCAGCTCCGAAGTGACCCTACGCTGGCGTGGCTGGATGTCAGGGAATCTGGAAAGGAAGCGGAGTCGTCGATTGCAGAACGATGTGACATGTTGGAAAGCTGAAAGAGAGAGCGAGATTTAGTTTTTTTTTTTTTTGTTTTTTTTTTGGGGGTTGGCCGAGACGTAGCCTCGGAATCGTTAGGGCCCTGGATCCCAGGGGGTGCGTTGCGTTTTCTGCCCCTCAGATGAACGTTTCTGGAACGATCTGGTCTAACGAAGCCTCGGGTCCTGAAGGTCCATGGCGGCGTAGACGAGATCGGGTCTTTGAGATAAAAGTAAAAGTTTTAGCGGAGGGGCCTGCGGCCAGTGAGCAAGATTGCGAATTAATTTAACCTGAAGTCTGGGTGGGCCGCCGTGGAGACAGATGAACATGGATGAGGGACCGAAATGACCTGCCTGTCGTGGCAGGTGTGAGACCAAGAGTGACAGGGCGAAAAGATGAAACCAGGGCGTGTGTGTGAAACGGAGTGGCCTGACGGAAGGTGAGGGTGGAATATACGGATGGAACGAGAAGAAGAGATGTGGCATGGCACGTGAACAGGAGGGGGAAGCGAGAAGACAAGACATGGCTTGAATAGCGAAAACAGGCGTGAGACATAAATGACAGACGTGGCCTGAATAACGAAAACAGGCGTGAGACTTAAATGACAGACGTGGCCTGAATAACGAAAACAGGCGTGGGACGTAAATGACAGACGTAGCCTGAATAACGAAAACAGGCGTGAGACGTAAATGACAGACGTGGCCTGAATAACGAAAACAGGCGTGAGACGTAAATGACAGACGTGGCCTGAATAACGAAAACAGGCGTGAGACGTAAATGACAGACGTGGCCTGAATAACGAAAACAGGCGTGAGACGTAAATGACAGACGTGGCCTGAATAACGAAAACAGGCGTGAGACGTAAATGACAGACGTGGCCTGAATAACGAAACAGGCGTGAAATGTAGATGAGAGACGTGGCCTGAATAACGAAAACAGGCGTGAAATGTAGATGAGAGAAGTGGCCTGAATAACGAAAACAGGCATGAAACATAGATGACAGACGTGGCCTGAATGACGAAACAGGCATGAGACATAGATGACAGACGTGGCCTGAATAACGAAAACAGGTGTGAGACGCGGATGACAGATGAGGCCTGAATAATGAAACAGGCGAAAGACGTAGCTGACAGCTAGGTTGGATGAAGAAAAACAGGCGTGATACATGACTGACAGACGTGAGACATGGAAGACAGATGAGGCTGAATGATGTGGACAGGCATGATAATGGAAGAATTTATTATTATTATTTATTTATTATTATTATTTATTTATTTATTTATTTATTTATTTTTAAAGTTAACCAGCACGGGCCGTAGGATGATGAAAACAATCAGGAGACGTGAATGACAGGCGAGGCCTGAATAACGGAAACATGCTGGGACGTGGATGACAGACGTGGCCTGAATAACGAAAAACAGACGTGAGACGTAGGAGACAGACGTGATCTGGAATGAAACAGCCTAGGACGTGAATGACAGACGTGGCCTGAATAATGAAATCGGGCGTGGGGCGTGGATGACAGGCATGGCCTGAATGACGAAAACAGGCGTGAGACGTGGAAGACAGACGTGATCTGAAATGAAAACAGTCTGGGACGTGAATCACAGACGAGGCCTGAATAACGAAAACAGGCGTGAGACGTAAATGACAGACGCGGCCTGAATAACGAACCAGGCGTGAGACGTGAATGACAGACGAGGCCTGAATAACGAAAACAAGCGTGAGACATAGAAAAAACAGACGTGGTCTGAAAACGAAACAGGCTGGGACGTGGAGACACAGGAGACATGACAACAGACGTGAATCGTGGAATGTGAAATTTGGCGTGGCAACGTGAACAACCGTGGCTGGATGACACAAATGTAGAGGGACGTGACTGACGACCCAATGTGTGGTAATTAGAACAGGCGTGGACGTGGACGAGCAGTCGTGTCCAGACTACCATACTCAGAGTGCGCAGGAGACTGGTGAGAGTGATGCAACAAATATACCAACCTGCTGATGAAGTTTTCTGTCAGAAAGAACCGTGAAGGTGGGTCTGTGACGTAGAACGGGGGACATTGAGGTGTTTATGCGAAGATCAGTTGAATGGCGGCAATAATTTTTTATTTAATTTTTTTTTTTTTTTTTTTTTTTTGCTGGCCCCTGACATGGATGGATTTGAATTACTGTGTACACTGAATGTGCTCTTGTGGCTTGATCCTGTATGCCTGCGGGGCAGCATGAGCAGAGCGGCGCCACCTGGTTTGGGGCAGGTGTCGGAGAGAAGGGGGCGTGTGCAGGGAGGAGCCGGCCGCGTCGGGGATAGCGAGGACGCTGGAACAGTGGTGGAGGGGCCGGGGCACGCCGTCTGCCGGGCAGGCCCCTGGAGCGCATCAGGGCGAGGTGAGATTTAGGGAGGGGCGCCGGGCTTGGGATGGTGCGGAGCGGTGACCGGGTGGTGAAGGCGGGAGGTGCTGGGTGATTGGGGGCGGACAGTAGGAGGGACGCGGGGTGGCGCCAAACCACCCTTCCCTTGGCAACGTAGGAAGCGACCGTGGCAACCGGGACGGGTCTGGTAATGAGACATGCGGCTGGGACCACGAGCCTGGCCGGCGAGTGCCGTCGGTAGCTTGAGCTTCCAGAAATGTTTGGGGGAAAATTGGGGGACGTGATCCAATTGAGGCCGGACGGCCTGCTGGATCAGACGAGGTGGTGAGGAAGCGGCGTGGCGGAGGCTGTACGTACTTACCTGGCCGGAACCTCGTACATGCAGGACTAGCGAATCCACAGAATAACGCCGGCCTCTGGAATGAAAACTAGTGACACAGTAATTATTTTTTTTTATTTTTTTTTTTTATTAGCAAGCATGTGGCGGGTTTATGGTGATTTATTTACTTTGATTTCACATTTGGTAGTGTTTGTTTGTGCTGATTGTCCTGGCTGGCCCCCTGACGTGCATGGGTAGGTGTTTGTGGGGTGAGAAGGACTGCTGCTGTGACTCCCTCCAGCAGCCTGCCGGGGAGCATGTGCAGGGAGTCGTCGCCGGAGAGGGGCGTGGATGAGGAGGAGCCGGCCACGCCCCCCCGCCGGGATTGCGAGGGAGCCGGACGGTGGAGGGGAAGACGGCGCGGTCTGCTGGGCGGCCCCAGGAGCGCACCGGGCGAGGTGAGGGTGGAAATGGAGGGGCGCCGGACTTGGGGTGGCTGGGTGGTGAAGACGGGCGGCGCTGGGAGAAGGAGGGCGGAGATGGGGGCGTGGACGAGAAGGAGCTGGCCCCGCCCCCCCACCGGGACTGCGAGGAAGCTGGACAGTGTAGGGGCCGACCGCGTGGTCTGCCGGGCAGCCCCTGGAGCGCAGCGGGCGAGGTGAGCGAGGAATATGGAGGGGCGCCGGACTTGGGGTGACTGGGTGCGAGGACGGGGAGGCGCTGGGTGAAGGAGGGCGGGCGCTGGGCGGAAGCGGAGGCCGGTGCCTGACCGCCCTCCCCTGGTGACCGTGGAGCGGCAGTGGCAACGAGGTTGGGGGTGGGACTGCGGTGTCCGTGGCCGGCAGGAGGTAGAAGAACGCCGGTAAGGTTGTGGGGAACATGGGTAGCGTGTGCACGGACGGCCTGCAGGATTGGCCTCGTTGGCGTGGAGGAGGCCAAACATACTTACCTGGCCGGAGCCGTGTTCGTACAGGACTGGCGCAACGAAGTAGATTGTACGAGATGACGCCAGCGTCGGATGACCGTGGGAGGGGAGTTTATGAAGCCTACGCCCCTCCCACAATCACAGGCTGCAACAGCCTTGACAATATACACACATATATATGTGTGTATATTGAGAAAGGCTCAGTATTGGAGCCGAAACGTTGTACCGCAAGGTTGATTAAAACCACTTTTACCTTTTCAAGACCGGAGTGCCGTCCTTTTTCTGGATTTATATATATATATATATATATATATATATATATATATACACATATACAGTACAGAACAAAAGTTTGGACACACCTTCTCATTCAAAGAGTTTTCTTTATTTTCATGACTATGAAAATTGTAGATTCACACTGAAGGCATCAAAACTATGAATTAACACATGTGGAATTATATACATAACAAAAAAGTGTGAAACAACTGAAAATATGTCATATTCTAGGTTCTTCAAAGTAGCCACCTTTTGCTTTGATTACTGCTTTGCACACTCTTGGCATTCTCTTGATAAGCTTCAAGAGGTAGTCACCTGAAATGGTTTTCACTTCACAGGTGTGCCCTGTCAGGTTTAATAAGTGGGATTTCTTGCCTTATAAATGGGGTTGGGACCATCAGTTGCATTGTGGAGAAGTCAGGTGGTCTGAATTTGTATTATGGCAAGAAAAAAGCAGCTAAGTAAAGAAAAACGAGTGGCCATCATTACTTTAAGAAATGAAGGTCAGTCAGTCCGAAAAATTGGGAAAACTTTGAAAGGGTCCCCAAGTACAGTCACAAAAACCATCAAGCGCTACAAAGAAACTGGCTCACATGCGGACCGCCCCAGGAAAGGAAGACCAAGAGTCACCTCTGCTGCGGAGGATAAGTTCATCCGAGTCACCAGCCTCAGAAATCGCAGGTTAACGGCAGCTCAGATTAGAGACCAGGTCAATGCCACACAGAGTTCTAGCAGCAGACACATCTCTAGAACAACTGTTCAGAGGAGACTGTGTGAATCAGGTCTTTGTGGTAAAATATCTGCTAGGAAACCACTGCTAAGGACAGGCAACAAGCAGAAGAGACTTGTTTGGGCTAAAGAACACAAGGAATGGACACCAGTGGAAATCTATGCTTTGGTCTGATGAGTCCAAATTTGAGATCTTTGGTTCCTACCACTGTGTCTTTGTGCGATGCAGAAAAGGTGAACGGATGGATTCTACATGCCTGGTTCTCACCGTGAAGCATGGAGGAGGAGGTGTGATGGTGTGGGGGTGCTTTGCTGGTGACACTGTTAGGGATTTATTCAAAATTGAAGGCATACTGAACCAGCATGGCTACCACAGCATCTTGCAGCGGCATGCTATTCCATCCGGTTTGCGTTTATTTGGACCATCATTTATTTTTTAACAGGACAATGACCCCAAACACACCTCCAGGCTGTGTAAGGGCTATTTGACCATGAAGGAGAGTGATGGGGTGCTGGGCCAGATGACCTGGCCTCCACAGTCACCGGACCTGAACCCAATCGAGATGGTTTGGGGTGAGCTGGACCGCAGAGTGAAGGCAAAAGGGCCAACAAGTGCTAAGCATCTCTGGGAACTCCTTCAAGACTGTTGGAAGACCATTTCAGGTGACTACCTCTTGAAGCTCATCAAGAGAATGCCAAGAGTGTGCAAAGCAGTATTCAAAGCAAAAGGTGGCTACTTTGAAGAACCTAGAACATGACATATTTTCAGTTGTTTCACACTTTATTGTTATGTATATAATTCCAGATGTGTTAATTCATAGTTTTGATACCTTCAGTGTAAATCTACAATTTTCTTAGTCATGAAAATAAAGAAAACTCTTTGAATGAGAAGGTGTGTCCAAACTTTTGGTCTGTACTGTATATGTATGTATATATATATATATATATATATATATATATATATAGTTACTACTAAGGGGCTTCAAGTCTGAGATGTTAATAAAGTCTGTGGTGGGGTTTGTATTAAAGTATTTCAAGGCTTGTCTGAGTTATTAAAAAAAAAGCAGCCTGAATCCAAGAATTCAGGTGTACAGAGGAATGGCATGTTTCTCCCAGTATATCACTTAATGATGCCTGTTATATTAGCAGCATTTAATATAATTACCTTGAGTATTGTTTAGTAGGTATAAGAGGAAGCTCCTTGCTATACTGAAAATTATCTTACTAGAGAAAGCAGCAGAGATACAAGGAAGATAAATCATGTCACTCACAGCTTCTTTCCCACTTTCTAAACAGTATGTGGCAGCTACAGTTTTTTTTTTTTGTGTATGTAGTGATAAATTTGGATTAACCCTTAACAATGCTGCCATGCAGTATTTGGAGTGCCTTTTTGTGTTGACTGCGAATATTCTAATCACAAATTTTTATCACGAATATCGGCACTTCGAGAATTTGCAAAGATGTAGAATATAGTGCTATATATTTGTAATCGCGAATATTCTAGATTTTTTTTCTTACCAGGAACCTCCCTTCTTGCTTGTGGGTAGAGTTGAGCGAACACCTGGATGTTCGGGTTCGAGAAGTTCGGCCGAACATCCCGGAAATGTTCGGGTTCGGGATCCGAACCCGATCCGAACTTCGTCCCGAACCCGAACCCCATTGAAGTCAATGGGGACCCGAACTTTTCGGCACTAAAAAGGCTGTAAAACAGCCCAGGAAAGAGCTAGAGGGCTGCAAAAGGCAGCAACATGTAGGTAAATCCCCTGCAAACAAATGTGGATAGGGAAATG